>NW_020956884.1:105611-112292 GCF_003031625.1 Empidonax traillii
GGAGGTGGATGTTACCCCCTGGTTGGGTGGATGTTATCTCCCCTGGGCTTGTACAGGGGGGGTCTTGCATCATCCTCAGCTGCAAGTCCTGGAGGGCCTCTCTGTATCCACATGGCACAGAGAAATATATTTTCATTTATAATTTGTTCCCTGTTCCCGGCCGTAAAAGATTCCCTGGTGTTAGGTCCAAACAGGACCCTTCACCTTACAGACTCCACGGTACGCCTAGAAGTTAGTAAATATACAGAAATAGTTTTTTGTTAGTATCCCCCTTTTATTTTAATTTGCTTGGAATAAAAAAACCGGTGCCTTTACTTATCACACTTGGATTGTTGATTCAGCATTCCATTGTTTCCAGTTCCATTTGATATATGATCTCAAGTTTCCTCTTTCTATTCTCTCTCTATGGCTGCAGTTACTGAGACATGTTAAACATAATTTATCTATTTGGAAGCCATAAATCAATGGCTTGTTTTCCTTTGAAAATTAAACTGTTCATCTAGACAGAAGGTTCAAGAACAGCTTCTCAAAATTGCATGGTAAACTATTTTGGCAGCTTTGTGTAAGTTGGAATAGATCTGGTTTCATGCCTGAATCTGTTTGGTTAGGTACTTGGAACTTGCCACAGGAGGTCTAGTTTGTAACAATTATTATAATCAGTTGTGTCATCAATTTACATATCAAATGATTGTTCTGTGGTCAGTATTATCTTTTAATAACTAGATTTCTTTAAAATGCACATTTAGATAGAACCACAGCATTAGTTACTTAAACTAGAACAGAAACTTCTGTATGCCTAGGAAATTGAATCAGCAGCAGTGGGACTCACTAGAGATAGATGACACTTGTCTGAACAGGGGATATTCCTTGAGCAACTGACCCCAGACCCACTGATTAGAAGAGACAGTAAGGGGTGAAGACTGTACCCATCAGCATGGGGAATGTAAGCAGGTGAAAACAATCAGTTCAACTGATTGAAAGGGACTTGAGGATATAGCTCCAACAGGCAGGCATTTGGCAGAATGGTGATCACCCAACAAAAAGCATTGTCCTCTGCTTCTCCTGAGCTTCTAGCATCTCATAGAACCAATGCAGCCACACAGAGCATGCGAGCACCCAGGTTTCTGGCTGTGGGATATGTAAATATTCCTCGGGATGGAAAGTATATGCAAACAAGCCTGTGGGAGCTGTGACCAGATTGATGAACTGCTCTGCTTGGTGGCTGACCTGTAGGATAAGGTGAGCAGACTGATTATATAAGAGTCTGAGAGGGAGACTGATTAATGATCATAGACGGCAACTCAGTGTGGCCACTATGAAGACAGGTCCAGGATCTGCTTTGTGCCAGAAGTCACAAGGTATAAGGACAAGTAGAAGAACATTCCAGCACAGAGTGGTGAGATACGTCTCCTTACCCTCTAAGTTACCCTCTTAGATAAGTTACCAGCGATGCCTGAAATAAATTAAAGAGGCCAATTTACAATAATAAGTGAATTTATTAGCAAATGGTAGATAAACAATCCAGCGTGCTGGGGGGGCCATTTAGAACAGAAGAAAGTTCTTTCACGGCTCGCCACCCCCCAAGTTCTCAAACTTCCCTTTTGTACCTTTCCCGGCTCCCGTCTTCAGGTTTTTAGACATGCGCAGTGCTTAGGTTCTTATTCATACATAGTCCGGGGCTTGTGTTTTCTACACATGCTCCGTACCGAGGTTTTTCCCAATACATGTTCCCGGGCTGTGTTCTCGGCGTGCGTGGGTCGAGGTCCCGTTTGTAGGCTGGGGTCTCCGTGATGAAGGCTTTAGTCTTCCTCTGTGTCCGCAAAATGACCTCGTACTTGGAACACGTGTATTTAGTAGGTATTTTCCTCCCTTTTCAGGCTTATCAGTACTCATATATCACTTTGACTCCTTGTTAGAGGAACACATCCGTGCCTCGGGCTTGTTGGCTGAGTTCTGCTAGTTGTGTTAACAGAGTGTAGTTAATTTATTACAGTTCTAGGCGCCAGGTTACCTCCCTTTATTATTGGCCTCGGAAACAAACGGCAGCTGTTAGAGGCATCTAACAGCTATGTGGGAATACACACGGAAGTCACACATCAATGCCCTGAAATTTCACTAAGCCTAACCAAAATCTCTTCAAAATATATGCAGTTTATTACATTAGATACCCTTACAGAACCAGTACAAGGCCCTGGGTGCGGTAAATGAAGTGCATAATGAGATATAGTGGGAAACTGTTTTGCCCTCACAACAAAACCTGCTTTAAGACCAGTGCCAAGAAGAAACAATGGGGAGTTAAGGCCATTGTCAATTCCCTCCTCTGCGGAACAGAAGCATCTGTTTGCAGACTGGACCCTCTTTTCAGGGAAGTTTCCTGCCTCCCTGTGGTCTGAATTACAGATGTCACCACAAGACCGAAGAGTCTAGTTCAGCCTTCAGATTACTATCCATTTCTGCTCTTTCACATGGGTACAAATGATGTCACAAAAAGAAGTCTGAGGTCAATCCAAAGAGACTTCAGAGCCCTCGGAAGAATGCTAAAAAATTCAGGAGAGCAGGTAGTGTTTTCCTCAATCCTCTAATGGGGGAAGACTTTGGAAGAAACAGTTGAGCCCGGAATATTAATACTTGGGTCCAGGACTGGGACCTGAGACAAAACTTTGAGTTTTTAAACCGTGGAAAAACCTTCAAGACACAAGGTATGCTGGGGCCTGATGGGATCCACCTGTCCCAATGGAGAAAACATGTCTTTGGGCTTAATCTGACAGGACCAAATGAGAGAGCTTTAAACTAGAATCGATCAGGGAAGGGGATACCAACAGGATTGCAGTAGGTAAGCCAAGAGATTGCCCAGAGAAATGTTCAAGACCAGGTTGGATGAGGCTTTGAGCAACCTGATCTAATGGAAGGTCTCCCTGCCCATGGCAGGGGGGTTGCAGCTGGATGATGTTTAAGGTCCCTTCCAACCCAAACCATTCTATGATTCTATGAGCTGGGATGGTAGGTGGCTGTCTTGGTCACCCTGATCACAAAATGGATGAGTTTAAAATTTTCAGTGTAATGAGAGTCTGCAGAGTTGCTACCCTGGATTTCAGGAGAGCAAACTGAGCTATTTAGGAAGCTATTTAGCAGAGTACCCTGAGAATCTGCTTTTGAGGACTTAGAAGTTCTGCTTAACAAACTTCATGTCCTTTTATGACATTACCCACCTAATTGATCAAGGGAAGCCAGTTGATGTAGTCTTTTTGGATTTAAGTAAAACTTTCCATACTGTCTCTTACAGTATCCTTCTGGACAAAATTTCCAGCATACAGCTGGTAAAACGCATCATGTGACGGGTGAGCAACTGGCTCAGGGGTTGGGTGCAAAGGGTTAAAGTAAATGGGGTTACATCAGGCTGGCGACCAGTTACTAGTGGGGTTCCGCAGGTGTCCATTTTAGGGCCAGTGCTCTTCAACATCTTCATAAACGATTTGGATGCAGGGACTCCTTATGGAGCTCAAGAGGAAAAAGAAATTGTATGATTTCTGGAAGCAAGGTCAGGTTTTACAGGAAGAATACAGAGCTGTGGTTCATACATGCAGGGAGAAGACACCAAAAGCAAAGGCTCAATTAGAGTTGAAACTGGCCAGTGTGTTGTCAGACAACAAAAAGGGCTTTTTTAAAGTACATTAATAGCAAGAAGAGGTCTAAGGAAAACATTAGACTTGTTAAAGATGGCCATCTGACTAATAGGGATGAAGAAAAAGCAGAGGCATTCAATGCATTTTTTTCCTCGGTCTTTAATAATACAGATAAACCTTCGTCTGTCCAGTCATCCAAGTTGGAGGAATACTAGTGTGCAACAGTGACTTTTCATTTGTGGACAGTGAAATTGTAATTGAAAGCTGTATCAACTGAATCTTTACAATCCATAGGCCTGATGGGATTCACAGAATCAAAGAATGGGTAAGGTTGGAAGGGACCACAGTGGGTCATCTGGTCCAACCTTCCTGCTCAAGAAGGGTTGTCCTAGAGCACATTGCATAGGATTGTATCCAGATGGTTCTTGAATATCTCCAGTGAGGCAGACTCCACAACTTCTCTGGCCAGTCTGTTCCAGTGTGTGGTCAGTCGCACAGTAAAGGAGTTCTTCCTCATATTCAGGTGGAACTTCCTGTGCATCAGTTTCTCACCATTGTCTCTTGTCCTATTGCTTGGCACCACCAAGAAGAGCCTGGCTCTATCTTCTTGACACCCTCCCTCCAGATATTTATAGACATTGATGAGGTCCCTTCTCAATCGTCTCTTCTCAAGGCTAAACAGCCTTTCCTCATAAGAGAGATTTTCCAGTCCCTTAATCATCTTTGTCACCCTCTGCTGGTCCTGCTTCAGGAGCTCCATGACTCTCTTGTACTTAGGAGCCCAGAACTGAACACAGTACTCAAGAAGTGGCCTCACCAGGGCTGAGTAGAGAGGTAGGATCACCTCCCTCAACCTGCTGGCAGTGCTTTTCCTAATGCACCCCTGGATACCATTGGCCTTCTTGGCCACAAGGGCACGCTGCTGGCTCATGGACAGCTTATTGTCCACCTTTCTCTGGAGAGCTGCTTTTTAGGTCAGCCCTGTACTGGTGCATGGGGTTATTTTTCCCCAGGTGCAGGATCCTGCACTTGCCTTGGAATTTCAGATAATTTTCTCTGCCCATCTCTCCAACCTGTTGAGGTCCTTCTAAAGGGCTGCACGGCCCTCTGGGTTATTGGCCACTCATTCCAGCTTTGTGTCATCAGTGAACCTGCTGAGGAGGAATCTACCCCTTCATCCAATATCCACTGCTTCCCCCTCATCCATCCACATAATTGTTTCATTGTAGGAGGCAATTAGGTTGGTCAAGCATGATTTACCTTTGCTGAATCCATGCTGACTACTTGGATCACCTTTTTGTCATCCACGTGGTCTCCAGAGATGGTCTCCAGAATGAGGCACTTCAGCACCTTTCCAGGGATTGAGGTTAGGCTGACTGACTGGGATTTCCCTGGGTCTTCCTTCTTGCCCTTTTTCAAGACTGGGGTGACATTTGCTTTCTTCCAGTCCTCAGGCACCTCTCTGGATCACCACAACCTTCCAAAGATGACTGTGAGCAGCCTCGCTATGATGTCTTCCAGCTCTCTCAGCACCTGTGGATGCATCCCATCAGGGCCCATGGACTTGTGGATGTCAAGTTTACCTAGGTGTTCTCTAACCCAATCCTCCTTGACCAAGGGAAAGCCTTCCTCCCAACATTCCTTCATCCGGGTCTCCTGGGTCAGAGATCCCTGAGGGCTGGTCGTGTCCCTGAAGACCAATGCAAAGAAGGCATTCAGTAACTCTACCTTCTGTGCATCCTCTGTTACCAGGATCCCCCCTCTATTTAGCAATGGGCACACATTATCCTTTGTTTTCCTTTTGTTACTGATATATTTGAAGAAACCCTTCTTGCTTTCCTTGACATTGTTGCCCAAAGAGACCATGGAGAAAAAGACTCCAGGCCAATTTAGTGTATAAGATAAAAAGAACAGGTCCTTTAATCAGGCCTCGGACCCAGGGGAATACACATGATATGCACGCACCCAGACAGTGGTTCTATGCTTTTATAATGAGGTCCATCCAATCCCAGATCTATCCACTCCCTGGTTCTGCCCAGATCTGCCCCCCAACATGCCCCTTTGGGTATTGGATCTGGGGGCATGTGAGACCCCTTCTTCCTCATCTTCATCTTCTTCACAGCACGCACAGTCCTTGGAGTTCCTCCAAAGTTCCGGGCTTGAAGGTTGCTGGTTCTGTGTGATATCTTCTGGTCCAGGCCTAGGGTACGATGTTCTTAAACAGAGGTGTTTTTCTACAATTCTATCTTGAAAGGAAGACTAAACATGCTAACAGAATTTAGAGGGATTGATATAAAATTGGGTAATAGGGTTGGGTATGTGTAAACTGCTATGTTAAGGGTAAGGGATATAATACAACTACATTAAAATCTACATTTAATACACAACTACTTCTAAAACCTACAAAAGTTAAAAAATCCAAAAAGCTCTGAGGCATCAACATCCTTGGCCAAATTTAATTCTAGATGGGCCTTGACCTTCCTTGTCTCATTTCTACATACTTTGACAACCTCTCTATATTTATTCCAAGTGACCTGACCCTGCTTCCATCTCTTGTGGTTTTCCTGCTTCTGCTTAAGTAATGACAGGAGTTCTTTATTCATCCATGCAGGTCGCTAGCCCCTGATTTCTTTGCCTGCAGGAAGTTATCCTTGAATATCAACCAACTCTCTTGGACCTCTTTTCTTCACAGGGCCTGTTCCCATGGGATTCTTCCAAGAAGATCCCTGAAGAGGCTAAAGTCAGCTCTCCTGAAGTCCATTGTTGTAATCTTACTTGCTGCCCTGTTTTGTCCTCGTCCGATACTGAACTCCACAATCTCATGGTCACTGCAGCCAAGGCTGCCCCCAACCTTCACATCTCCAACAAGGCCTTCCCTGTTTGTTAGTATGAGGTTGAGCAGCACACCATTCCTTGTGGGATCCTCCACTACCTGTGACAGGAAGTTGTCATCAATGCTTTCCAGGAACCTCCTGGACTGTTTGTGCTTTGCTGTGTTGTTGCTTCTCCAGCAGATGTCTGGGTAGTTAAAATTCCCCACAAGAACCAGTGCCTGTGA
>NW_020956884.1:112979-128278 GCF_003031625.1 Empidonax traillii
GTGTAGCCCTTCATGACAACATTCCAGTCAAGTGAGTTATCCCACCACATCTCCTTAATCGTAATGAGATCAAAGCCCTGTGACTGCACATAGATCTCTAGTTCCTCCTATTTTTTCCCCATACTGCATGTGTTGGTGTACAGGCATTTTATAGAAGTATTTGATTGCGTCAATGTTTCAGTAGGGGTGCAAGCGGTGCCCCATAGTTCTGTCTTGTGGTTATGTCTTTGGCTGCATGCGCTTGCTGGAGGTATCCCCTCTTAAGCCTCCTTTTGCTACTAGAGTGTGCACTAAGGTTGTCCCCCTCCCACACCTTATCTCTGTTGATCCTGGCTATGTCCCCATCCCCCTTCAAATCTAGTTTAAAGCTCTCTCAACAATGCCTGCTAACTCCTGAGCTAGGATCCTTTTACCCCTTTGAGACAGATGGACCCCTTTGTTGCCAATAGGCTTGGTGTTCTAAAAGGGATACACACACAGGTAAACCCAGATGACCAAACCACAGCTAAGGTATTAAGGAAAAGTTTTTTCTGAAGTTGGAAACTGCAAATACACTGCTAAATCATGCAACAGGGGAAGGAACAGCCCCGAGAGGCCCTGTTCTGGTGCTTTTATAACCAAACCTTTTTCATGCTCATAACTTCAAAGTGATAATCTCACCTGTGCTTTTGTGGTTTCTTTCTCCTGGAGGCCTGGAGAAGTGTGAGAACTTTTAACTCTTCTTGCAGCAGGGGAGTTAACTTCTCAAAACAGATAGGGAAAGAATTGTCTCCCACACTGGATTTTTTTCTAGGCCTAGTTTTCCTAGCAACAAAAACCTCCTTGGGTGAAAATCTCCTTTCTTCCTTGAATAAATCTTCTGCATTTACCCTCTTTTCCATACAGGTGTTGTATAAACTGACCCATGATCAAAAACCACAAAATTCTGCTGGTAATACCAGTCTCAAAGCCAGATTTTCATCCGTGTGATTTTTCCTGTTTCTTGTCCCATCATTCCCTGCAACCGACAGGACAGAAGAGAGCACAACACAACTTGTGCTCCAGATCCCTGGACTAGTTGTCCCAAGGCTGGGAAGTTTCTTGGTGATGTCTCTTACCCGGGCCCCAGGGAGGCAACACATCTCCCTATGGGTTGAGTCCAGTCGGCATATCAGGCCCTCCATTCCTTTCAAAACGAGACAATGACTACTGCCCTACTTTTTTTCTTAACTGTGGAGATAGTGATGCAGGAGTAGGCTGCCCTGCCCTAGGTGACCTATCCAAGCCAGATAGCCCTTCATTCACTTACTCATTTCCCTGGTCCTCAGATTTGAGGTCCTCATATCTATTGTGTAAGGGCACCTGGGGAAGTGAGTTAGGTTGGAAGGGAATTCTTTTGCCACCCTAAACAGAAACCCATTTCCATTCCCATCCATCTCTAAGGTCCCCTCCTGCCTGGTGGTGAGAGGGTAGGGGATCCACTGATTCTTATGAAGTGGATGGTGAGTCCATTTCTCTGATGCAGGGTAGAGTGCAGCTCCACCAGTCAATCTCTTCCTCAGAGTCCCTAATAGCTCTTAGTCTTTCTACTTCATCGCTGAGTTCTGCCACTAGGCTAAGTAGATTGTCAAACTGATTGCACCTTACAGAACTGTTCTCTCTGCTGCCCTCTGAGAGCATCCCAGAGTACTGAAGGAGCAAGCAGATGTTATGGTCGGACCCCTCTAGATCAGCTACCAAAAGTCTTGAGAGTCTTAGGAGGTCCCTGCTGACTGGAAGCTAGCTAATGTTATTCCACTTTACAAGAAGGGCATGAGGGAAAACCTAGGGAACCACAGACTTCTTAGTCTAACCTCAGTTTTAGGAAAAATTATGGGGAATATTATACTAGGTAGTATCGAAAGGCATTTAAAGGACCATGCAATCATCAGGCACAGTCAACATGGATTCACAAAGGGAAAGTCCTGTTTAGCTAATTTGATATCCTTATATGATAAGGTCACCACCTAGTGGATGAAGGGAAGGTGGTGGATGTAGTTTTTATAGAGTTTAGTGAGGATTTTGATACTCTCCCTCACAGCATCCTTCTGGACAAGTTGTCCAACTGTGGAATGAGCAGGTCCACAGCGTGCTGTGTGAAGAACTGGCAGGGCTCAAGAGTTGTAGTGAATGGGGCTACATCTGGCTGGTGACCAGTCACCAGGAACACCTCAGGGCTCAATTCTAAAGGCAGTTCTGGTCAATATATTTATCAATGATCTGGATGCAGGAGTTGAATGCACCATTAGCAAGTTTGCTGACAATAACAAACTGGGAGGTGCTGTTGACCCTCTAGAGGGACAAGAGGACTTGCAGAGAGATCTGGATAGATTAGAGCACTGGGCAATAACCAGTGGGATGAAATGTAACAAGTTGCAATGCCAAATTCTGTACCTGGGATGGAGTAATGCCAGGCACAAGTATAAATTGGGAAAGGAGTGGCTGGAGGGCAGCCCTGCAGAAAGGGGTCTTATGGGGTGATGGTTGACAGAAAGGTCACTATGAGTCAACAGTGTGCCCTGGCAACCAAGAAGGCGAACTATATCCTGGGGTGCATCAAACACAGTAGAACCAGATGGTCAAAAGAGGGGGATTATCCTGCTCTATTCAGCATTGGTGCATCTTCACCTTGAGTACTGTGTGCAGTTCTGGGCTCCACAATTTACAGAAGGATGTTAAGGTCCTTGAATGTGTCCAGAGGAGAGGAACAAAGCTGGTGAAAGGACTGGAAGAAATGTCCTATGAGGAGGGCTAAGGACTTTGGGTTTGTCTAGTTTGGAGAAAAAGAGGTGGAGGGGTGACCTCATTGTTCTCTCCATTTTCCTGAGGAGGGGAAGTGGAGAGGGAGGTGCTGATCTCTTCTCCCTCGTATCCACTGATAGGATGCGTTGGAGTGGTTCAAAGCTGCGCCAAGGGAGGTTTAGACTGGACATTAGGAAGCATTTATTTATCGAGAGTGTGGTCAAACACTGAAACAGATTTCCTAGAGAGGTGGTCAATGCCCCAAGCCTGTCAGTATGTAATAGGCATTTGGACTGTGCCCTTAATAACATGCTTTAACTTGGCCAGCCCTGGATTGGTCAGGCAGTTGGACTAGATGATCATTGTACATTCCTTCCAACTGGAACATTCTATTTTAAATGTATGGCTTGCTGGTGATCAAAATCAAGTAGTGGAGGAAAGAAACCATGAAGGTTTTGCAGAGAAGAGATATACATACTCTTTAAATATAGATTAACTATCTACAATCTGAAGAAACTAAAAATAAGTAGTTAATCTTACTTGTCAGAATGCCTCATCTACTAATATTTGTATTTTACAAGTTGTGGGCTTTTGGTAGGGGGTGTATATGTATAGCTTCTCTTGATATGCTCAATTATCAGCCTATGTGACTTAATTGGTGGTTGTTCAGAGTGCAAAAACTACATTTGGCATTGGCACTGGAAAAATGGTCTGTTATAGAAAAAATTTCATTTGTTTTCATCATATATCATATGGAAATGAATGATTTAGCAGTTTTGTGACTACTTTAAAAGTAGTCAAAAAACTTTATGCTTTACATGGAAGCACAGAAAAAAAAAATTATACTTAATTTTACTTTAGCCTGTTATTCGCTAGAAACTCTGATGTCACCTCTTGTTTTACCGACCTATTTAAATTATCTGAGAAATTGATGTTATTTATAAATTATCTTATTAAACTTATGTATTATCACTTTTTAATGTGCATGCTTGATATTTTTTTGTGGTGCACATCTATCTCTATGGAACAATATCTTTTTTGTGAACTCAAAATCTTTATCTAGAAGCTACAGAAGAAGTTTCATTGGACAGTCCAATGAGGGATCCAGTGCTTTCACCAGAACCTATTCCTGGAATCACTAGTGTAACACCTACTACATTAGTAGCTCCTAGAATGGAATTGAAAACTGTAACACCCCCTGTGATTTTTGATCGATCCAGAGAAGAGGTACTGTGAAAATTTTTAATTTATATTTGACAACTGTGGAAATGTCTTTTTGTGTGTGTGTGTGTGTGTGTTTGCTATTTGCAGGTTTTGGGTTTTTTTAATGCAGTTCCTAACTTACAGGAGCATTCTTTGGTAAAGGGAAGTATGCAAGAGAACAACTATTCTGTTTGTGTTTAATATGTATTTGACTCAATATCATGAGTGTTCATTGCTCAGGTAATGAGAGATTTATAGTATGAGGAGTAACATGCTCCATTCCTACAGGATAGGTATTGTAAAAGTGTGTGAAGGGAACAAGTGTTGAGCTACATGTTAAAGATGTGTATCAATTCATACTAGCATGTTACAGGTTTTAACTCAGATTTCTGAAGCTGCTGTTAATAAGGAAATTGAGGAAACTGTTATCATTATTCTGCATACTAACAAACAGCTGAGGCTATTTACATTTGTCATTCCATTCAAAGTCTGTGCATTGCCAAATGCCATTCATTCTAGAATATGCTCTTAGAAAACATCACTGATGATGACTGGCCTGGGACTTGATGATGGCTGCTTTCCCAGATGCCCCAAGTTGACATTTCATTCAGATTTTCTTCCTCTTCAACCTTGGCACACTGTTCTGTCATGGTCTTTCTTAACTTCTTGTGTTCTATCAAACTTATGTATGTTGCATGAAAGATTAGGAAATTCTGTTATCACACAGCTCAGGCAAGTATCTGAAAATTCTATAGTTGTTCCTTTCCCCATCCCCAACTCTTCAACCTCAGATACCATTAATAATGAGGGATATATCTGTCTTTTGAGTAGAAGCTTACAGAAACATTGCAAGTGAAAGCATTTTTGAACCCCTGTGCCTGCTGGGATTGGAGGAGATAAAATGAACATTTCCCCAAGATAAATGTTTACTAAAACTCTGAGGCCAACAAGTCTGAAGAAGAAGTTGCCACACTAAAAAGTTTTCAAGAAGGCTCAAAATTAAAAACCAAGATGTGAAATTATGTTCACTTAAATTGGATAGTGGATCTAGAAGAGCTTTTTATTCATTGAGACATACTGACTCTTCATTCACATATATCCTTATCTTTGTACCAATATGTAGTCTGAATGCACATTAACTTATTAAATATGGCATACATTTTTTCTAGATTGAAGAGGAAGTAAATGGAGATTTGCTTGATAGAAATTAGTGTGTCAGACCCAGAGAAAGTTGGTAAGTTACTTGAACAGATTAAATAATGTTAGACTGTCTTACTTCTTAGAGGCTATTCTGAAATTTTAGTATAATTCCTTATTCAGTTATCTTTTGATGTTTTTAGCATGTAAATAAAAAGCTATTTAATGTGTATTTTCGGAAAAAAAGTGTGTGGAGGGATTAAAGTAACTTGCCTTAAGATCAGTATTTTAATTTTCTTACAGGGGATGGCACGAATGCTTATATGGCATACAGAGTAACAACAAAGGTAACTAGTGCAACAAATATATTTCCAAATAACGTTATATCACAGCTGAGTAGTGTATCAGGAAGTCATAACTAAAATGACTTTTTTTTTAGACATCCCTTTCCATGTTTCACAAAAATGCATTCTCTGTTAAAAGAAGATTCAGTGATTTTCTTGGCCTGCACAGCAAATTAGCGATGAAGTACATACATATTGGTTACATTGTGCCTCCTGCTCCAGAAAAAAGTATTGTAGGTAAGTCTACTTTCTGCAAGGTTGAATGTATGCATGTGATTTCAGTACTATAATATAAGTGAAATATTTTAATACCAATTGTGCTTGTGAAATAAATATTTATGGAACTTGGTCAAATGGTGGGACTTACTGTTATGTAAGCAAGCTCCGGGTGTGACTTAAGGTCCTAGTGTAGAGACTGGCTATGGATAACTTGGGAACACTCACAGACAGTAGGACCTTTCTCTAAAGAGCACAGAGCTCCCATTTTAAACTTAAACTGCCAACCCTTCAGTTCTTGGGCAGTATTTAGTCCCATATAAAAATATATAGTCCATATGTTTATAAGTTTGGAGAGAAGAAGGAAAAATATAGTTATCTAGGTTGATTTAAAATGAGGCAGCTTAAAGCAGAGAACTGACAAACCAGCTGAAAGTAGGTGACATGCATTTACACTACTCTCACAGTTATTGTACTTTACTTTTTAAGTCTGAAATCTTAATATGAAATGTCCTGCTGTTGTGATTTAACCCTGGTAGGCAGCTAAGCACCACACAGCTGCTCACCTCCCCCTGCCGAGAAAATCAGAAGGGCAAGAGTGAGAAAACTCATGGGTTGAAATGATAAAGACAATTTAATAAAAAAAGGAAGGAACAAAAGCCTAACACATAAATAAAACCAAAACCTAGGTAAAGAAATTATGCAAAACCCTCAAATTGCTCACTACCAGCTGACCAATGCCCAGCCAGTCTCTGAGTAACAGCAGCCCTGGAAACACACCCCACCCCCTCACCAGTTTGTATTGCTAAGAGTGATGTCATATGGTATGGAATATCCCTTTGGTCAGTTGGGGTCAGCTGTCCCAGCTGTATCCCCTCCCAACCTGTTGTGGACCCCCAGCCTACTCACTGACAGGGCAGTGTGAAACAGAGGAGGCCTTGACTCTGTGTAAGCCCTTAGCAAGAACTAAGTGCGTTATCAACACTGTTTTCATCACAAATTTAAAACATAGTACCATATGAGTTGCTATGAAGAAAACTGACTCCATCCTAGCCAGACCCAGTACAATCTCCACTCCTTATTTCATACTGTTTACATCTGTCCCAGTTTAAATGAGACAAGGGTCTTTTGCTGAGGATGAGTTAGGAGAAAAGACCCAAACTTCTCTCTCTAAGCAATTATAAATCCAAAATTAAGAGGCTCCGATTGAAGGAAAAAAACAAATTATGGAAAAGGAAAAATAACAGCCCTTTATTAAAAGATATGTGTGTATTAACAGAAACATGAAAAAAACTCAAGTAAAACAACCAAACAATACTCTTATACCCACAAATAATCCCCTTCAAAAACAAACCGATAAACAGGCAAAAGGAAAAGTAAACAGTTCAATTTTTGTGCCCTTTGGTGCAATTCCAACCACAGTCAATAGGGGGTGCTGTTGAGTCACTGGAGATTCAGAATTTGTAATGTCCTATAGCAGTCACCAGGTGGCGCTGTTGGATCACTGGAGATGCAGAACTTGTAGCCAGCCACCAGGGTATGCCAGAGAAACCAATCCAATCAAGAAAAAAACTGGGCCTTCCCTCCCTTCCCACACACCGGGAAAGGGGAGAGGGAGAGGAGGAAGGAAAAAAAACCAGCAACAAACAGAAAGTTCTCCCAATGAAAAAAAATGAAACTCACGATCTTCAGCTGGTTGGAATTCACTTCAGGCAGGGCCGGCAGCTAGCAACAGCTGAGCAGAGAGCAGCAATAAGCTCGCCCTCCGAGGTTGTGCTGCAGCCCACCAAAAAACTCCTCCTCCCCCGTTGCCCAGGAGACAAGAGAAAAAGGTAAACATTAGCCTTTCGTCTGCGCCGTTTCCTAGGAGACTAACCTCTCAACCATTAGTGAGGGAGCTAGGTCTTTTTGTTCACCTAAGTACTTATCTGATAGCTCTTGATGGCTTCTACTACCAGGGGGAAGGGGAAGAAAAAATTCCTTGCTTAGCTGAACCATGACAACATCATACTCAGGTACCCCACTATTCCATTCATTATTAACTACAACCACCCTTCCCATCCTTTGACATACATGCAGATATCACTCCCTTGGTCTATGGACCATCTTTGTAAAAAGTCCATAAAATGCCAATAAAAAAGTCCATTGGAGTTTATTTACTCCATGCCTTTGGGATCTATCTATTATGGTGATCACTCAGGACAGGCAGGATGGTGTGCTGTGTTGGAATGTTGTGTAACAAAACCAGCTCAGTTTGCATCACTGCTGCACTTGCGTGGTTTATCGTGAGATCCATTCTTCATTGGTTCGTGTGATTCCTGCTGTAATACCTTGGACATATGGCAGCCCCAGCAGTGGTGACATACAGCATCATAAAACACTGGCATCATACAGAAAGCCCACAACGAAGGGATCTTCCAAGAGGCTAGGCAGGGTAGATAGCTGTTCAATCTTCTCTGTACTCAAGGCAGCTATACCAAAAGCCCAGCTTGAAGTACCTCCTCCTGAGAAGTCTATGCAGAGGATGTATGTACCCTCCTGGCCCGTCACAATAGGATGCTTTTGCCACTCATTCCCAGTTAGGATTACCTTAGTCTCCAACACAGACAGTTGTTTAAATTCCCCTATCATTCCAGAAATACAGATAAGTTGTGCTCCTTTGTAACCTGATGGTATTAGGATACACTGTGCACTGGTGACAACCACAGCCTTATACTCCTTTGAGTCTGGTGTGCCAGGCCACTGAACCCACCCAGTCCAGTAAACCCAGTTGTCACTTTCCTTCACCTGGCTGGAGGCAGAGCCTATTTATTTCTGGTTGGAATATTTATTACTCGATTTCTGCAACTGCAAACCAGAAGTCCCTTCATCAGAGCCAGAAGTAAGATCAGCTCTTCTACTCTGCCCAATAGAAACTGAAACAGTGATTTTCCTCTATGGATGACTTTAGGCTGTTGTGGGCAAAACAGACTCAACTTGAGGTATTTAAATTAATTTTTTAAAATTAGTTACTGATTCTGGTATTGAGATTTCGTGATTTAGGAATGGTATTCCCCAATTTAGTGCTTCCACTGAAACCCCGCCGGCATTTGCTTCCCCTCCCCCTCCAGTTGGAAGCACAAAAGGCAAACATCATGGGTTGAGATAAGAACAATTTTCTGGAAACAGCAATTAGATAAGAAAATGAAAAGTAGCAGCAACAATACTAATAACAGAAGTGTACAAAGAGACAGTGATTTACATGCATAATGCTCACTAAGCCCAGGACAATGAAAAACAATGGCAGACAGAACCCATCCATTGCTTTCAATATGTTTTTTAACAGTCCATTGTACTGTTCAACTTTCCTAGAGGCTGGTGCATGATAGGGGATATACCCACTCAATACTGTGCTCTCTGGCTCAGGTGTCTCTGAGACTACTTTTGAAATGAGTCCCATTGTCTGACACAATTCTTTCTGGGGTGCCATGTCACCAGAGAACTTGTTTTTCAAGGCCTACAATGGTGTTCTGGGCAGTGGCATGAGACACAGGGTACATCTTTAACCATCCAGTGGTTGTAAGCATGTTGCGCTTGCCTTGGTGGATTTGTGGGAGTGTGATGCAATTGATCTGCCAGGCCTCCACATATTTATATTTTGACCATCACCCCCCATACCACAGGGGCTTTACCTGCTTGGCCTGCTTGATTGCAGCACGTTTCACAGTTCTGGATTACCTGGGAGATAGTGTCCATGGTTAAGTCCACGCCTCAGTCATGAGTCCATCTGTATGTTGCATCTCTTCCCTGATGACCTGAGGTGTCATGGGCCTACTGAGCCAGAAATAATTTACCCTGATGTTGCCAGTCCAGACCCACCTGAGACATTTTAATCTTGGCAGCTTGATCCACCTGTCCACTGTTGCTATGTTCTTCAGTAGCCTGACTCTTAGATATATGTGCATCTACATGACATACCTTTATAGCCAACTTCTCTACCCGGGCAACAGTGTCTTGCCACAATTCAGCAGCCCAGATAGGTTTACCTCTGCACTACCACTTGTTTTTTTTCCATCATGCCAACCACTCCCAGAGAGCGTTTGCTACCATCCATGAGTCAGTGTAGAGGTAGAGCACTAATCATTTCTCTCGTTCAGTAATATCTAAATGGTTTTCAGCTCTGCAACCTGACTTGATCCACCTTGTCCCTCAATAGCTTCTGATTCTGAAGCAGCTCAAACCCCTTCATAGGCTGCAGGTATCTCTTTTTCAGTTGGGGTGTAACAGGCCTTGGTTCCTTGGGATCCCTGACTCCAGAACCCCAAAGGTCATCCTCGAGTCTCCTCTGGTGCTTTCTGCCAGAGGCTCCAGGAAGGACCATTCTGCCTGGCTGCAATGTAAAGCATATTTTTCACATCTTGTCCTGTCCTGACTGGCCCTAGGGCTGCTGTATGAACAATCTCATGTTTAATTTGTTCAAAATCTTGTTGTTGTTCAGGACCGCACTTGAAATCCTTCATCTTCCATGTCACATAACAGAGAGGGCTTGCAATTTGATTGTACTCTGGAATATGCATCCTTACAAAAACCCACAGCACCTTGCTGGTGGGTGGGGAAATAGTTGCTATTTTCTTGACCATGTCCATTGGAATATTACAATGTGCATCGTGCCATTTTTTTCCTAAAAACTGAATTTCCTGGGCAAGTCTCTTGTCTTGACTTTGTTTTATGGCAAAATCAGCCTTCAGGAGGATCTGGATTATCCTCTCCCCTTTCTCAAAAACTTCCACTGCTGTGTTGCCCCATATGATGATGGCATCAATGCATTGCAAGTGTTCTGGAGCCTCACCCTGTTCCAGTGCAGTCTGGATCAGTCCATGGCAAATAGTGGGGCTGTGTTTCCACCCCTGGGGCAGTCAGTTCCAGGGGTACTGGATGCCCCTCCACATGGAAGCAAAGCGTGGTCTGCACTCTGGTGCTAAAGGAATGGAGAAAAACATATTAGCAATGTCAGTGGTGGCACCACTTGCCTGCTTTGGACTCCAGTTCTTACTGAAGTTCCAGCATGTCTGGCGCAGCTGCACTCAGCACTCAGTGGTGCTGTGACCTCATTCAGGCCACGCTAGTCTACTGTCAGTCTCCACTCTCCACTGGACTTATGCACTGGTCATATAGGACTATCAAAGGGTGAGTGAGTCTTGCTGACCCCTCCCAGGCTCTCCAGTTCACAAATCATCTCATGGATGGGGGTCACAGAGCCCTGGTTGGTGCAGTATTGTTGCCAGGGCACTGTTGTGGTAGCGAATGGTACCTGTTGTTCCTCAACCATCAGCACTCCCCCCGCAGGAGGGTCCTCTGAGAGGCCAGGCAAGGTATTCAGCTGTCTCATATCCTCTGTCTCCACAGCAGCTATCCCAAAAGCCCAATTATGCCCTTTTGGGTCCTTGAAATACCCTCTCCTGAGGTAATCTATGCCAAGGATACATGGGGCCTCTGGGGTAGTCAAAATGGGGTGTTTTTGCTATTCCTTCCCAATCAAGCTCACTTCAGCTTCCAGTACAGTCAGCTGTTGGGATCCCCCTGTCACCCCAGAAATAGAGATGGATTCTGCCCCTACATATCTTGATGGTATAAGAGTAGACTGTGCACTGGTGCCAATTAAAGCCTTATACTCTTGTGGCTCTGATGTGCCAGGCCATCGGATCCACACAGTCCAATAGATCCGACTGTCCCTTTCCTCCACTTGGCTGGAAGCGGGGCCTCTCTAGCTCTGGTAATAGTTCCTGTTGATCAATTTTTTTTCAATATGAACTGGAGGTCCCTTTAAGAGGATTGGAAGTAGCATATTCTGTCTGAGACCTTGCCCACTGGAAATTGGAGTGGCATTCATCCTTGAAGAATTTCCTCTCCACTGAAACTGCACCAAGCACTTGCTCCCCATCCCCCTGCAATTGGAAGCACAACAGGTAAAGATCATGGTTTGAGATAGCAACAATTTACTGGAAACAGCAATGAGATAAGAAAGTAACAGTAACAGAAACAATACTAGTAAGAACAGTGTACAAAGAGAAGTTCATTGTTCTGGTTTCAGTCAGGATAGAGTTAATTTCTTCTCAGTAGCTGTTACAGTGCTGTGTTTTGGATTTGGAATGAGAATGGTGTTGATAGCACACTGATGCTTTGGTGTTTTGCTAAGTGGTGTTTATCCTGTCAAGGACATTTTTCTTGTCTCATGCTCTGCCAGCGAGGAGCTTCACAAAAGAAATTTAGAGGAAGCATAGTCTGGACAGGTGACCCAAACCGACCAAAGGGATATTCCACATTATAGAACATCATGCCCAGTATAGAAACTGGGGGGAGTTTCTCTGGAAAAGGTGTCGATATGGGTTCAGGAATGGGGTGGGTCTGGCATTGGTTGGTGGATGGTGAGCAATTGCATTGTGCATCACTTGTTTTTCCCTTTTTATTATTATTTACCATTATTTTTATATTTTACTTTATTTTCAATTATTAAACTGTTCTTAACATACAAGTTTTACATTGATTCTTCTCCCCATTCCACCTGGGTAGAGGGGGAGAGAGAAGGGTTGCTTAGTGCTTAATTTCCAGCTGAGCTTAAACCACAACAAGTGATTTACATGCAAAATACTCACTAACCCCAGGGCAATCAAAACCAGTGGCAGACACTCTCTGACTGCCATGCTTTCTCCCAACCAGAAAGAACTCCCTGTCTTCTCAGAACTGAGAGAGAATCTCTTTTCCCTGCCCCAGGCAATGACATAAGATGGTATTGAAAAACACAATTTTTGGCCACGCCCCCTTCTGTTGATGTGGGCTGAAACCAGGACATGGGGGGGGGGGGGGGGGAAGAAGACAAACACTTAGGGAACTCAACTTCAGTGCAGATACTTCTTGTCCCCCCTTCATAGTCTTGACTACCCTTGTTATCAGTGCATTTTACACTCAGTTCCTTTACAGTGAAGCCACAGATGGTGCAGGAGGTTGGGGTCAGGACATAGGGGTTTCTTTCTGCCACTCCTTGTTCCATACCCTTATCTTCTACTGCTCTTTTCTTCTACTCATTCTTCTGCTCCTGCATGGGTTCTTCCACAGGCTGCAGTCCCTTCAGGGACGTACCTGCTCCAGCTGTTGCCTAAAATTAGCACTTAAAAGAAATCTCTAGGATTCAATTTGTGAGTTTTAGAAGGCAGGCATTCTTTTCTTATGGTGTGCTAGAATGATTCCAGCATGCCAGGTGCATTTTGGCGAACTGATTCCCAGGGCACCCGGTGTGCTGGAATTTTAGGCAACACAGTGTGGCGTTTCCCCTACTGCTCTGGACTTGTTTCTTTTTTCCTTTGATATTTATTGTCCTTTTAAAAACTCCTCTGGCTAAGCTTTGGCCTGTGATAAGTACATTGTTAAGCTGTTTGAAACCAGCTGTGACCAGGCGTAAGATAGCATCTGACCTCCTTCCACAGATATCACCCCTGCAGGGCCTGCCACCCTGCCCTCCAAAGTCTTGACATTTATACCCAATGCATTAATTAAAAAGAAAACCTAAAAACCAACCCAAAACAAAAAAAAATCCTCCACACATTTTTAGCAATAAAAAAGTGAAAAACACTAGAATAAAATTATTAATTATGAACATGCCAAGCAATATACTTATAAACTATATTTATTTTCTTGTTCTGCTTTATTAGAATAACTGTTTTCTACAGAGCACAAGTGGCCAGTGAAACTGTGACCTTTATTTAGGTTGTCTTCATAAATGCAAATTCAACTCCTTTTTTTGATAACTTTGATCACAACAGATGTATTACATTAAATTGCTTATTTCATAGATGTTTCCCACAAAAGTGCGCAGCATGCAGTGTTTGTGTTCTTTGTACTCCTACGTGGTGCTTTCCACTGTAATGTGGCTAAAATTAGCTGAGCCTAATCTTCTAATCATGTCAGTTATGCTAATGATTTCTTTATGATAACAAAGTCAATATGATGCACTTTTCTTCAAAGGCATGACCAAGGTTAAAGTAGGCAAGGAAGATTCTTCATCTGCTGAATTCATAGAAAAAAGAAGAGCAGCATTAGAAAGGTAATGGATGTATGTAACTAAAACTTGTTTAGCATCAAAATGAATTTTAATATACTACATGGGCTCTGTAACTGGGATCTGAACTATCTGTACTTAGGTGGATTCTGGAGTCAGTATGCAAGTTCACAATTTTTGTGTAGAAATGGAATAATTTCCAGTAGTAATAGGAAATGTAGACTTGTCAATGGGGAAAAATATAGTTACCTGTTTTCAAACAGGTCACTTGTTAAAATTGAGGTTCCAGGGACCCAGTAAGCAAAACTTTCTTCATCAACTTAAACATTGTATTTTTAAGGCATTAAATCACTTCAGTGAAACTATTTCATATAACACTGACTGTTGGGCAGGGGGAAGGATGAAAGAAAACTTTAGTCAGTTGGAATTATAGAATAGTGGAATCATAGAATGGTTTGGGTTGGAAGGGACCTTAAAGATCATCTAGTTCCAACCCTCTGCCATGGGCAGGGACATCTTCCACTAGACCAGGTTGCTCAAAGCCCCATCCAGCCTGGCCTTGAACACTTTCAGGGATGGGGCATTGTCAAGAGCAGAGTAGGAGCTTCAGTTTATTAGAGAAGCCCTCCCATTGAGTCACAGGATGCTGAAAGGACCCCCTTGCTTTCTAAACTCCTTCTCAGAGAGGAGTCTGGGTGCAGCTGAATCCAGTCTTAGCCCCAGACTTTGTCAACAGTTTATGTCTAAAAGATTACACAGGTGTAGTGGAACCTTTATACAACTTTGTCCTGCAGGATTAAAGATGGAAAACCAGATATATTTATATAAAAATAAATGGTTTATTATGATAATGAGTAGACAAAAGATCTTAATCAGAATTATTTACTATACAGTATAGGTAACTATAACTGCTTGTATAGTATAGTGCACTATTTTTTATGCGGTATTGAAGCAATTATACTAAAGTAATGATATTGAAGTAATTATATTAAAGCAATTGTATTAAAGCTAACAAAACCAATTATTAAGTGGGCAAATCTCTTTTACTCAGCCTCGAGGAGTCTCTCAAGAGAGAAATGTCCACACACACTCCAAGAAGGGGTACGTTAGAAGACCCTGCCATTAAAAAGTGGGACTGGGCTTTTATAGTAAAAAGTGACTGACTGTCAGTCATATGTCTCCAGGCCAACTGTGTCAGCTGAGCAGCCTTTAGATAAATTATCAGTAGTATCACTTGTTTGTTTGTTTATCAGGTACTTTGCCAGGTCTGCCATATCTTCACCTCACTATGTGATGTTTAACTTTGGGATTGATGAGTCGGCTTTTCTCAGCACTCTTCAACACCAAAAGCAGCATGACATCCCCTTCTCCATTCACCACTGATAGTTTTGTAAATAGAGTATTGTTCCATTTATTTTCCCCCTGCTCCAGGCAGAGCATCCTGCTACAGGCATCCACAGATTGTCTGGGCAACCTGCTCCAGTGTCTCATCCCTCTCACAGTAAAGAATTTCTTCCTAATATCTAATCTAAAACTACCGTCCTTCAATTTGAAGGCATTCCCCCTTGTCCTATTACTACATGCGGGAGCCCCCGGTGGTCTAGGGG
>NW_020956884.1:128365-136908 GCF_003031625.1 Empidonax traillii
CCATCTACGTCCTGAGGACCTCGCTGCCACCGTCCAAGCGTGCTTGGCCCCGGCAGATGAACCTCAGGATTAAAGGGTGGGCTCAGTTCCGCGCACACTGTGTCTCACCTAAAAAATCCAATGCGCAGGCTGGAAG
The DNA here is from genome assembly GCF_003031625.1 of Empidonax traillii. NCBI lineage: Eukaryota > Metazoa > Chordata > Aves > Passeriformes > Tyrannidae > Empidonax > Empidonax traillii. The sequence continues at coordinate 128,502 of NW_020956884.1, forward strand.
GTGGAAAGACCTTCCCCGGTTCTTCGTTCGCGAAGAGACTGGCCATTTTATTTCCATTACTACATGCCCTTGTAAAAAGTCCTTCTTCAGTTTTCTTGTACTCCCCATTAGGTACTGGGAGGTTTCTATATGGTCTTCCCAGTGTATTCTCTTCTCCAGGCTGCACAACCCCAACTCTCAGCCTGTCTTTATAGAAGAGGTGTTCCAGCCCTCTAATCATCTTTGTGTCCCTCTGGACCTGCTCCATCTGGTCCATGTCATTCTTGTGTTGAGGACTCCAGACGTGGATGCAGTGCTCCAGGTTGGGTCTCACCAAGGCAGAGGGGGAAAATCACCTCCTTTGTCCTGCTGGCCGTGCCTCTTATGATGCAGCCTAAGATATGATTGGCTTGCTGGACTGCAAGTGTGCATTGCCAGGTCATGTCAAGCTTTTCATCCACCAACATCCCCCAGACCGTCTCCTCAGGACTGCTCTCAATCCATTCTCCACCCAGCCTGTATTTGTGCTTGGGATTGCCCTGACCCATGTGCAGAACTTGCACTTGTTGAACTTAATGAGGTTTGCTTAGGCCCACTCATCAAACCTATCAAGGTCCCTCTGTATGGCAGCCCTTTGCTCCAACATGTTGACTTTACCACACAGCTTGGTATCATTGGCAACCTTGTTGAGGGTGCACTGAATCCCACTGTCCATGTTGATGACAAAGACCTTAAATAGTGCCAGTCCCAATATGGACCCCTGAGGAACACCACTTGTCACTGGACTCCTCTTGGACATTGAGCCATTGACCACAATTCTTTGAGTGTGTCCATCCAGTCAATTACTGATCCACTAAGTGGTCCATCCATCAAATCAATGTCTATCCATGAAATCCATGTCTCTCCAGTTTAGAGACAAGGATGTCGTGTGGGGCAGTGTCAAATGTTTCATACAAGTCCAGGTAGATGATGATGGTCGCTCTTCTCTCATCCACCATCGCTGTAATCCTGTTGTAGAAGGCCACCAAATTTTTCAGTCATGATTTGCCCTTAGTGAAGCCATGGTGGCTGTCACCAAGCACTTCCTTCTTTTCCATGTGCCTTACCATCATTTCCAGAAGGATCTGCTCCATGAATTTGCCACACACTGACTGTCCTGTAGTTCTCCAGGTCTTCCTTTTTTTCCCCTTTTTAAAAATCAGGGTTATGCTTCCCCTTTTCCAGTCAGCAGTAATTTCACCCAACTGCCACCACTTCTCAGATATGATGGATAGTGGCTTAACCACTTCCTCTGCCAGTTCCCTCAGGACCTGCAGATGCATCTCATCAGGTCCCATTGACTTGTGCACCTTCAGGTTCCTTAGATGGTCTCAAACTGAATCCTCTTCTACAATGGGCAGTTCTTCATTCTCCCAGTCTCTGCCTTTCCCTTCTGCAACTCAGGTGGTGTGGCTAGAACACTTGCCTGTGAAGACAGGCAAAAAAGTCATTCAGTACCTCAACTTTCTCCATGTTCATGGTAACCAAGACTCCCATTTCCTTCTGGAGAGGTGTCTCAGTTTAACGAGACAGAAATGTTTCATTAGTAGTGTGGGATATGGGAAAAAACCAAGCTCTCCCTCTGAGAAATTATAACTTTGAAATCAAGAGTTTCCAGTTAAAAGGCGTGGAAAAGAAAAAAATAACAGTTCTTTACTAAAGAATATATATATATGTATATAGGTAACACAACAAAAAAACCCAAGCAACAATCCTGTAAGACAACTTCTACAGAAAACAATTAAGTCCTTTTTGCCTTTTGGCTCAGTTATAACCACACCCAGCAGGGGCACTGTTGGGCCTCCGGAGGAGTGTAGGCTGAAGTTGCTCTCTGATGGTGGTTGGCAGATGACGCTGTTGGGCTCCAGTGACCACTGCATCCGCGGGGGGCGGGGGGGGGGGGGGGGGGGGGGGGGGGGGGGGGGGGGGGGGGGGGGGGGGGGGGGGGGGGGGGGGGGGGGGGGGGGGGGGGGGGGGGGGGGGGGGCGAGCATTCGAGTGGGAGAGCGACTGGGTGAGTCCAAAGCACCCCCGCAGAGGGGAGGGGGCAGCTGGGTTGGTCCAAGGCACATCCCAGGAGGCGCGAGAGGCACCCCCCTGGAGGGGATGCGGGCTGCTATCGGCATGGGAAAGGAAAATGGGGGGAAAGGGTGGTTTAATCCTGTGGACTCACGCCGTCGAAGGCGGGCTCTGGCCAGAACCCTCTTTTTTGCCGATGGGAGTAGGCTGCTGCCAACACGGGGAAAGAGGAGGGGGAAGGCCAAGTGCCAGCAGGGACTCTTCTCCTGACCTCCTCCGCCAGACGAGTAATCCCAAGAAGCCCAGCAGAACCCCTTCAACCCCACCCTGCGTGTCTCCCAAAAAAGCCAAAATAACCCCTAAAACCAAGCACCTCACAGCCAAAAGCTGCCAGCCCCCCCTTCCCTCTCTCCCTGCAGCTGCCACTTGTGCCAAAGCCACACAGCAAAAATCTACCTTCCCCCCTTGCCTCGGGGAGATGAAAACAAAAGTGTTCTGCTTCTTGCAAAGAGAAGTAATTAGCATTTCAGTGGGACAGTCATTAGGGTCTAAGCCAGGGAAACAGTAAAATCTGAAAATCACCCCACCCCAGCCAGGAGGTTAGTGTGGAAAAATTCACCAGAAGCCAATGAAAAAGAAACTATAACAAGAGGGCCCACATTTTCCCTATTCCTTCTATCACCAGTGTACTTCATGTCCCTGGACAGATTTAATTTTATCGGGGCTTTAGCTTTCCTAACCTGATCCGTGGCTGCTTGGACAATCCCTCTGAATTTCTCCCAGGCTACCTGTTGTTGTTTCTACCCTCTCTAGTCTATATTTTCATGTTTGAGTTTGTCCAGGAGATACTTGTTTATCCATGCAGGCCCCCTGGCACTTTTGCCTGACTTCTTCTTTGTTGAGATGCATCACTCCTGAGCTTGGAGGAGGTGATCCTTGAACATTAACCAGTTTTCCTGGAGTCCTCTTCCCTCCAGGGATTTATCCCAAGGTACTCTATCAAGCAGATCCCTGAAGAGGCCAAAGTCTGCTCTCCTGTAAAACAACTTTCTGATGACTTAGAGTGCATTAGTGTGACTAGCTGTGTTTTGGTGTAAGAGAGAGCAGATATCTGTCGCCCACCACTGGCATACAACTTATATTGTTCACATACCTTTACTGTGGAAAGGTGTTACAAGACTATATTAGATCACTCAGTTCTAATCAGTAAATGTAGGTATGTAAGATATTTAATGAATACAGATGGAATAGTAGTCAATACTCCATGATCTACTATGCTTAAAGTTAGTATGGGATACAAAGATAATGCATAATCTTACTATACGTCTAAATGATACATGCATGCAAAAAAAGTCATTTACCAACCCATCGATGCCTGGTGTCAGGTAAGGGATCTCTCAGCCTCAAAGGGTAACCTTGAGAGGCGCCCCTACTCAAGGGGAGATCACTGCCACACAACCAACTGCTATGGAGGGAGAGCTCAACAGACCTTGCTGGCTGCATATATTGATAGCATCAAGTGGTTGACTCATAGTCAGATTTTTCTGTTGTGTTTTTGCAGTGTCAGGCACTTATCAGCCCAGTCTGCAGCCAAACTGATTTTGTGTGTTTTGTGCTGTATTCTCACTGATAGCCTTGCACAATAGGATTAGTTTTGGTTAGGTCTACTCACTGAGCATCTCCCTGGACCAAAGTTCAGTTAGTTCAAACAGGAGAAGTGCACCCATCACAAAGTGTTCTGTCACTGATGTGCTGCATCATCCCTTCCTGTTATCATGGCCAGTAAAGGCTTTTGAGAGGAACTAGTAAATCTTCTATAACTTATGGGTAAATCATCATCATGGCTAGGCTTTGTGAATGAAGATTTGAGAAGGGCTCTACCAGACTTGCTACAAGAGCACTGATGGCTAAAATGGCCAATGCGAGATAGACAAGTCTGGTTGCAGAAGGCACAGCAGAAAGACTCCCTAGGTGATATCGACAAGATGCAATTCTTTCTGCATTGTCTTTTCTCCTCAAGAGTGATCCTGCGTGTGTTCTCAAAGGAAGCAGCAGCGTTATAGATAGTGTGTCCCCAGGCCTCTCGATTGGAGGCCAGGGTAGACCAATGGTGATGATCAATATGGCCAAGGCTGAGAGATTGTTTCAGGCAGTCCTTGTATCTCCTCTTCAGGGCACGTCTCTTGTGGCAGCCAGTGGCAAGTTCCCCATATAACATGATCTTAGGAAGGTGGTAGTCCTGCATCCTGGAGATGTGCCCTACCCAACGCAGCTGTGTTCTCAGCATGGCCTCAATGCTCGTGACTACTGCCTGTTCAAGGACAGATGTGTTGGTCACATAATCCGTCCAGTGGATCTTTAGGTGTCGCGGTCGAGGCAGGACAAATGACACAAACCCTCTTGGAACCAGAAACTGGAACTGTTTCTTGCACACCGCAAGGGGTTTTATACCCTTTTTAGGTTACACATGTTAACTCTTTATTGGTCTTCAAGTTACATAAATAATCTCCCATTGGTAATTGATGACATTGTGTCATTCTCCTAACTGCACATGTCAGCCAACTATGACTCAGCTTATTTTACCAGAAAACCATATTGTTACATCTTCCGGGTCCATGCATGTTCCCCAGCCTTATGCTAAAAGTTGTTATTTAGTTTTATCTCTTCCAGGATCTCCCAGGCCACCTGGGGGAAACCTACCACATTTAGGATTGTACAGAGGCAGCGCTGATGGAAGCGTGCTGGGGTCTTGGCAGTTTTAAAGGATTGTGCTGGGTTCTGAGAAGGCCAGGAGCTGACCGTTAGTCAAACAAGAACAAGTCTGCAGCTGCAGGAATGCAGAGGTCAGCAGAAAGCAATGTGTGAGAAACGGTGATAAAAGAAACTTTTCCCAGGAATGTGTGCTTTAAGACTACCAATCGTTGGACTGTCTGAGGCGCATGGACAGTGTGTGTTGACCAATCATAATAGCATGCTGTGCTCCTGGTCGCATGTCCAGGACTCAAAAGATTATATATTGAGTAGCCTTCTGATAATAGAACGGATTTGAATCTGCATCTCATAGATGTGTCGTTCTTTCCCGCTTGCTTGAATGCCCACAGCAGAAGCGTTGTAAGAGATGCAAGTGCTGGCGGTAAATGACCCATGATTCAGACACATATAAAAGAGCAGACAATGCAATGGCTCTGTAAACCCTGATCTTTGTACTTTTCTTCAGGTGTTTGTTTTGCCACACTCTTTTATGGAGTTTACTGAAAGCTCTGTATGCCTTTGCTAACCTGTTGTCCATTTCTTCATCAATCTTACCGTCCAAGGAGATGATGCTTCCCAGGTAATTAAATTACTGGACTGACTAACTCTGTTTCGTCAATGGTGATATGGGGATGATGGAAGACTTCCTGAGGTGTAGGCTGAGAGAGAACTTCTGTTTTCTTCAAGCTGACTTCCAGCCCAAAAAGCTCAACAGCCTCTGCAAAGCAGGATGTTAAATGTTGCAGAGCTACTTCTGTGTGGGCGACGAGAGCATCATCATCAGCATAAAGCAGCTCACGGACAAGATGATTTAAGGTCTTAGTGTGGGCCTTCAGTCGCCTTAGGTTGAAAAGGCTTCCATCGGTACGATATCGGACGTAGACACCGTTTTCTTCATCGATGTCTGCCGCAGCCCTTTGGAGCATCATGCTGAAAAAGACTGTGAATAAAGTTGGTGCAAGATCGCAGCCTTGCTTCACACCATTGGTTTTTGGAAAGGGCTCAGAAAGTGCATTGCCATATCTGACTTGACCGCCTTGGTCCTCATGAAGCGAGATGATCATTTTAAGGAACTTGGAAGGACATCCTAAACGTTCCAAAATCTGCCACAGACCTTTTCTGCTCACAGTATCGAAAGCCTTGGTGAGATCAACAAAGGTAACATAGAGTCCTTTGTTCTGTTCCCTACGCTTCTCTTGCAGTTCTCTGAGAACAAATACCGTGTCTGTGGTACCCCTGTTGGCTCGGAAACCACACTGGCTTTCAGGTAGAAGATCTTCTGCTATAGTGGGTATTAATCTGTTCAAAAGAATTCTTGCAAGGATTTTACCAGCAATGGAGAGCAGAGTAATACCTCAGTAATTTGAACAATCTGATTTATCTCCTTTCTTCTTGTACAAGGTGACAATGACTGCATCATGAAGGTCTCAAGGTAGTTCTCCTCGTTCCCAACAGCACACCACAAAGTCGTGAAACTTAGCATGGAGTGCTTGGCCACCGTGCTTCCAGACTTCAGGTGGGATTCCGTCCACCCCAGCTGCCTTGCCAATTTTCTCATGCTGTATGGCTTTAAGAGTTTCTCCCATAGTGGGGGCAGTATCCAGTTCAGTTTTCACTGGTTGTTGTGAAATGTACTGCATTGCTGAGCCTTGAACTATACAGCTGGTACTGAAGAGAGACTGAAAGTGTTCAGACCATTGATTCAAAATGGAAACTTTATCTGTGAGAAGCATTTGACCATCTGCACTGAGTAAAGGGCTTTGAACCTGGTGTGTAGGACCATAAGATGTTTTCAGAGCCTCCTAGAATCCCCTGTAGTCACTCGTATTGAATTTTTTCTGCTAGATTGGTCCACCACTTGTTCTGGATGTCACAAAGTTCCTGTTGGAGCTTGCTACATGCAAGTCGAAAGGCTGCTTTTCGTATATGACAAGATGGTTGAGCAAGGTGTGCTTGGTGAGCAGTTCTCTTCTTTCTCAACAATTCCTGGATCTCATGATTGTTTTCATCAAACCAGTCCTTGTTTTTCTTGAAGGGGAACCCTTAGTATTCTTCAGAGGACTGCAGGATTCTATTTTTAATAAGTTGCCAAAGCGCTTTGGGAAAGGGATCTGTGGAATGAACTTTGAGCCTGGACTGAAGATTTGCCTGAAAACTCTCTCTCACTGTAGGTGTTTGAAACTTGTTAACTTGAAGTCTCCTCCTTCAAATGTCGCCCCTTTTAGGTTTGAACTAAGGTGGAAGTTAAGTTTACAGCACACAAGGCGATGATCTGTTTGGCATTCTGCACTAGATGTCACGCGGGTGTGACGAACATTGCGGATATCTCTCTGTCGGACCAAGGTATAGTCAATGAGGTGTCAGTGCAGGGATCTCGGATGCATCCAGGTTGTCTTCAAACTATCTTTCTGCTGAAAGATAGTGTTGGTGATGGTAAGCTGCTGCTCAGCATAAAACTCTAGCAGAAGGCGACCATTATCATTGCAGTTTCCAACACCATGCTTGCCTAGTACTCCTTTCCAGGCTTCAGAGTTCTTTCCTACTCTGGCATTGAAATCACCAAGGATAATGATCTTATCATCTGCAGGAACCTTTTGGATAAGGTGGCATAGGTCGGTGTAGAATTTATCTCTTTGGCAGGGTCAGCTTGGAGGGTTGGGGCATATATACTAAAGAGAACAGCATGTTGCTTGTTGTGTAGTGGGAGGCAATAGAGTTTTTGATCATGAAGCCAACTCCTGAGAGATGCCTTTCAGTTCTGGGTTTACCTGACCAGTAGAGTGTATAACTGGTATCATGTTCTCTAAGGCTGCCTTCCTCATGGAGACAAACTTCACTGAGAGCAGCAATGTCAATGTTGAGTCGTGAGAGTTTGTGGGCAATTAGAGCACAGCGACACTCAGGACGCCCACTATCCACAGTATCAATCATGGTTCTGATGTTCCAGCATGCGAGTGTTAATTTGAATACACCTTTGACGTCAGGTGTGTGCCTTTGACTCTTAATCTTTATTTGACCGCATCAGAAGATGCCCGTTGGCCGCGGTTAGCCAACCGGGTGAAGGGTGGAGATGAGCTTTGGTTAGGCCACCTTTTCTAGGTCCCTCTCTATGTGGAGCAAGCAGTACTCTCCTAGAAAAAGTTTGCTTGGTCGTTCAGGATGCTGCCGAGTGAGTCTGACATCTCCGGGGTCAGACTTAGGCAACCAATGTCCTGATCCGCCTGCATGCAGGGTTAGGACTGCAGCTTCCAGTGCACCTTATCACCTGCCATTTTGTCCCTTGCCTGTTGCTGAAAGGTTTTACAAGTGTGGGTATAACCAGGGACATTTCCTTGCCCTAAACACCCCTCCAAGACACTATAATTCCAAAACAAGGAAAAAAAAAAAAAAAAAAAAAACACAAAAAACTCCCACATTCCTGGGCAGTAGCAGGCAAGCCAAGCCCATCACATCCCACCCTCACTGCGACAATGCCTGAACAGGAGCGATCCCGGCATACCCCTGTGCAGGGCGGGCACACGTGTAAGGGGTCCAGCATCCACCTGGGGCTTGGGCACCCTCCACAGCCACTGCCCAGCCCAAACCCCCCAACCCCCAGAGAAACCCACTACCCACCCCAA
>NW_020956884.1:137383-151567 GCF_003031625.1 Empidonax traillii
CCTCAACCCCCTCCTCACACTGTCCACTCGTGACCCCCCCAAATGGGACTGCCCCATTTGCCCCCCTGTAGGTCCAGGGAACCCCCAGGTCCGTCCAGCCCACTTCCGGTTCCTGCCCGGCCCGGCCACCCCTCTGTATGGTCACTGGCCATCCACCACCCGCTCTGCCACTCCACCGTCGAGACAGAGCTCCCAACGGCTTCTCCTTGACATCGACTGCACAGATTGGCATGGCAGCGTCTCCCATGCATGCAGCTCGACGACGAGCCACAGGAGCAGGAGTGAGTCCCTCACCACCCACCATCCAGCTGCAGGAGCATGCCAAGCATGTGGCCACCCGCCCGCCCACCATCTTGGCCCCCTATGGTTACATACAGCTGAGTCAAGTATGCAGACTTAATTTTGGTATGATTTTATAATATGCTTATTGCTGTGATGTGATTCTATGTTATTATTACATCATATGAAAAGAGTACACAATTTAACAGTTTCAGGCAAAGTAGAAAATAAATAGAAATAAGAGGGGTTTGATTGTATGTCAAAGAGCATATCTAATGCATAATATATGAATTTCTTGAGCTTTTGGAGTTACAGAATCAATCTTAATTGGAAAAATATCTCTTCAGAATCTTGTTGCTACCATCCTTCCATTTCTTTAACAATAGAAGAGCATCTGATCTGATATTGACCCTCAAAATACTGATAGGTTGTCCTATCTTACATCTGTCCATCACTAAAGCTTGACATACATCTTAATGTTCACTACGTAAAATTGCACCCTGTGGCGTTTTGACCTTAGCTGGATGCCAGGTCTCCACCAAAGTCTCTCTATCACTTCCCTCCTCAATGGTACAGGGTTTGTGGGTCGAGATAAGGACAGGGAAAGATCACTCACCAATTAGTGTCATGGGCAAAACAGGCTTGACTTGGGGAAATTAATTGAACTTATTACTATCAACCATGAAGGAATGGGACTGCATGCACATGATTTGGTTTTCGGGATTCTCTGAAGATGTCTCTGTGTTTCCCTTTTATTAGTGTTATTTGATAAACAGCAGCTGGTGTTGTCATTCAGCTAACCCGAATTCCCAGGATTCTTGCTAAACTGATGTTTTGACTTCACACAATCACACTATCATTCTGTGGCTGTTTTCAGCCACAGCAAACCATGCAGACCATTAAACGGTTTTCCCACTTTGAGAACACAGAACTCTCTTTGTCAAAACATTGACAATCCTTTTTGGTTCTAATTAACTGAATGCAGGTGCAGCTGCCTCAACTTGGTCCCACAATTACCAATCAAATCAGAGGAGGATAATGAGAGCTAAAACAAATCTTAAAAACGCCTTCCCCCCCGCCTCCCTCCTTCTCAGACTTAACTTTATTCCCGATTCTGCATCTCCTCCTTCCAGGGGGGCAGAATGGAAGTTACAGTCAGTTCATCCCGTATTTCTGCTGCTGCTTCCTCCTCAGGGAGACGTCTCCTTCCCATGCTCCAGCATGGGCTCCCTGCCACGGGAGACGGTCCTCCACGAACTTCTCCAATGTGAGTCCATCCCACAGGCTACAGTTATTCATGATCTGTTCCAGTGTGAGTGCCTTCCACAGGGTGTGGTCCTTCAGGCACAGCCTGCTCCAGCATGGGTCCCCCACAGGGTCACAAGTCCTGCCAGAAAACCTGCTCTAGTGTGGGTTCCTCTCTCCACAGGTCCCTGCCAGGAGCCTGCTCTATCGCAGGCTTCCTATGGGGTCACAGCCTACCTCAGGCTTCCATCTGCTCTGGCATGGTCCTCCACAGGCTGCAGGTGGACATCTGCTCCACCATTAACCTCCATGGGTTACAGGGGGACAGCCTGCCTCAGCATGGTCTTCTCCATGAGCTACAGGAGAATGCTCCAATGCCTGGAGCACCTCTTCCCCCTCTGTCTTCACTGACCTTGGTGACTGGATAGTTGTTTCTCTCAAATATTCTCACTCTGGCTACAGTTTTCTTCTGTGCAATAACTTCTTTCCTCTTCTTAAATATGTTATGACAGAGGTGTTACTACCATTACTGATTGGCTCAACCTTGGCCAGCAGTGGGTCCATCTTGGCTCTATTGGACAAAGGGAACTTCTAGCAGCCACCAATGCAGCCCCCCCACTACCAAAACCTTTCCACCAAAACTCAATACACACCCTGAAGTTACTGAAATAGTTCTGTCACTTGGAGCAGAACTCTGAAACACATCCAGGCTATACAACAATCCTGTTGCTGAAAAAGTGGTGTTATAAGATATGAAGACTTGGAATAAAATATGGGATTGGAGTCTACCCTGGCTTCCAATTGGGAGGACTGGAGGCACACTATTTATAACGCTGCTGCTTCTTTTGAGAACACACACAGGATCACTCTCGAGGAGAAAAGACAATGCAGAAAGAATCGCATCTTGTCAATATCACCTGGGGAGTCTTTCTGCTGTGCCTTCTGCAATCAGACTTGTCTATCTCACATTGGCCATTTTAGCCATCAGTGCTCTTGTAGTAAGCCTGGGTAGAGCCCTTCTCAAATCTTCGTTCGCAAAGCCTAGCCATGATGATGAACAACCACTTCCAGACAAATTAAGGTCTCTGTGATAGATATGACTTTTTTCCTTCTTGGTTGGTCAGTTGAATAACAGAACTCAGCTTAGGCAAAATTTAATTCACAAATTTGTGTGCATGCTTAAAGTATTGTTTTTTCTTTTTTTTTTTTTTTTTTTAAGAAGTAAAAGTAATATACCACTTTCAGTGGATGTTAAGCACTCTTCCCATACTGGGGAAGAGACTCCTCAGTACTTTTGACACTCTTGGGAAGATTTCATGGTACATTCCGTTTCTTTTTTCAGGAAGACCCTGAAAGTCTTATCTGGCAATGAGCAACTTTTTCATCCTATTCCTGAGCCAATTTTAGCTAGCTTTTCCATTCAGAACCAAAACATTACCTACCTACTGAGGTGTGCAAAAGGTATTTAGAGGCAATGGTTATGTTGCTGTTTCCTAAAGCTGAGGAAAACAGATTAATGTGTCCCAGAAAGATCAAAGAAATCTGTTCTAGATTGCTTTTTCTAGATTGCCCAGAACTATGGGAAAAGTGAACAGAAAAGCAATGTACCTTTTTTTTTTAATTCATTGAATTCATTTTAATTCATAGAATAGTGAACTTAAGTGCTACAAGTCTGACAGGTGTCTTCAAGCATACACCTGTAGTTGTCTCCAGTGAAAATGTTATCACCGTTGCAGTAAGTGCTATCTCTATTAGTAAATTTCAAAAGAAAAAGCTCTTTTGCTGTGTCAACTTTAACTTGTACTTGCTATTGACTCTCAGAACAAGCAAGGAAGAGTTGAGCAATCTAATGTATTAAATAGTTTCACTGCAACTTGTAGCTTCTCTGGGAAGAAAAATAAGCCTCTGGTGGTCATATCTAATGAAGGATGGAGAAAATACATTGTGTTTACAATATCAGTATACTCAAACCTTCAGTTAAGTCCCAGTCTATATAACTCTCTAGGACAGTTTACAAGCAATTTGTGACTATAGTGGGGCAGTTCTGGTACTTTACAGCTGAGGCTTGAGCAAAACTAAAGCTCTAGCAAAAAGTACAAATATTGTTAATAATGCTCATATTAGTTGTCAGTATTGAATACTTTATCATGCTCCCATAATATTTTTAGGTATTAAGTTTCTGTAAAGCATTCTTGTAAATGTCAGACACTTTCTGTTAATATATAATATTAAAATCAGTTATGACAAACTTGCAGCAGTTTTTAGTGAATGAGAACTAGAAATTTCCCTCTTCAACTCATATTTGTACAATCAGTAGTTTTTAGATCCAAGTAGAAATGCAAAAAATTGCAAAAAGAAGGAGTTGCACTAATTTAACTTCTGGGTGGATGAGTCCCATAGAACTAATATAGGTTGAAGGCTGTCTAGCCAACAAATAAATAGTTCATTTAATTTGATTGTTGTTAGACCAGGAAGCCTTCACTGAGGTGTTAAAAATATCAAGTCTATTATTTTAATACTGTGCAACATAGATTTATGGCAAATTATGACACCTTAAGTTTCCTATAAACAAACTAGGTTAGAAACTATTGCAACTTGTCTTTAGTGGTGATTTTGCAACTGTTCAAACCCTATTAGATAATGAAGAAAGGTTACATGCTGCCTGCATTGCAGCCATTCTTTAGCTGAAGGACGCTTTCCAATTCTGTTAGGTCCATGAAATCCATTTTGTTATCTAATATTTGAACTTTTTTAAATCATAGGTATCTACAAAGAACAGTAAAGCACCCTGTCTTGTTGCAGGATCCAGAGGCTATTCTTGGAAAGTTCTGAGGTATTTTAAAGTCTTTTAAGTTCCTTATTTGTTTCCAGACATGGTAAGTAATGCATTCTTTGTAGAGACCTAATCTCCTAAATTTATATGAAATCAAATCGGATCTTACCCTTCATGGGGCAGTGACAAAAGGCTAATTAGGTAATTGTATACAAAGCCTACTGCCTCTACCTCTGATAAATCTGCTGTTCAATTACTTCTGCCAAGTGAGTTGGTCTTTCTGGTTCTGAGTGAAGCTCACCATACACAGAGTGAAAATCCATAATCAGTGCCACCAAGGGTTAAATAACATCATGAATTAAACTGGTTTGGAAGCAGTTCTTGCCTCTAGGAGTCAAGCTAGAGGTTTATTGGCATAATGTAAGCAGGCATGAAGTGCTGCTGGCCATGCTAGATGTTTTATGGATAGAGGACCTCAGTCACCAGTGTTATCAATCTGGCACCTTTCACAAAATGAAATATATTGCGGAACAGATTATCTGTTATATCTCTGGAAACATAAGCCTATAAATGTGCATAGTGGATTTGCTGTTATAGTATATATATATATATATACTATATTGTATACTATATACTATAGTATATTGTCTTTTAGCCAATGTCAATATCTTAGCTATGCTAATAAGTCACAGAAGCCTTGATTGTTAGATAAAGTGTCAATGCTGTTGACACAAAGTATCAGATACGAAGGGTAAGTGGCCTGATAGACTAACGTTAACAAATAATAATATCAATTGCAAGTTTCTTAAATTATTCATGAGGATTTCTAAGTATCTCAAAAATGTACAGTTCTCTCAATACTCATGAGGTAGGTTTTGAAACCTAGCCTATATTTAAAAGCAAAAGGACATCAACTTTCTCTGATCTGTACACAGTGTGAATCTTGCATTATAATGAAGTGTTTTACAGAATTTATGTATCTAATTATAAATCTAAGCTTTTCTGTTTCTGTAATGGCAGTTTATTCTTTGTAGTATATAGCTGACTAGTTAGGGCCTTTGGCTAGTTCATAACTTCTGGCAAATTGGGGTTTTGTTCCATTTAAATGTAAAGGTATAGAAGAAAAGTAAATTGTATTGTTAAGTTTTCCTCTGAGAATGTAAAAATAGTAAAACTGAGAAATTGGATTCCACTATATTGTAACACACAGGAGTAGGGAAAATAGATTATCCTTTTCTCCCTCTTCTACCCAGTTAAACCTCTAGCCTTTTAACCAGTCTGCCCTTATTTGTCATTCATTTCCAGCTGCCTAGAGCTGTTAACACCCAGGCTCTGAGTGGAGCAGGAATATTGAGGATGGTAAACAAGGCTGCTGATGCTGTCAACAAAATGACAATTAAGATGAATGAATCAGATGCAGTAAGAGCTCATTTTTTTTACTTGAATAATGAATCACATTAATAAAGCTCAACAATTGCATTTTAAAGCTGTAGAAATAGAAAATAAGATAGTAATTTGCTTATTGGCTTGAATTCTTACAGAATCATAGAATCAGATGAGTTGGAAAGGACCTCTGAGATCATCAAGTCCAACCCTTGATCCACTACCACCACAGTTACTAGACTATGGCACTAAGTGCCACATCCAGCCTCATCTTAAATACCTCCAGGGACAGAGAATCCACCACCTCTCTGGGCAGCCCATTCCAATGCCTGATTACCCTCTCTGTAAAGAATTCCTTCCTAACATCTAACCTAAACCTTCCCTGGCATAGCTTGAGACCATGCCCTCTTGTCTTACTGATAGCTGCCTGGGAGAAGAGACCAACCCCCACCTGGCTACAACCTCCTTTCAGGTAGCTGTAGAAAGTGATGAGGTCTCCTCTGAGCCTTCCCCAGGCTAAACAACCCCAGCTCCCTCAGCCTCTCCTCATAGGACTTGTATTCAAGTCCCTTCACCAGCCTAGTTGCTCTTCTCTGGACCTGCTCCATCACCTCTACATCCTTCCTGAACTGAGGGGCCCAGAACTGGACACAGTACTCCAGGTGTGGCCTCATCAGTGCTGAGTACAGGGGAAGAATCACTTCCCTGCTCCTGCTGGCCACACTGTTCCTGATACAGGCCAGGATGTATCTTAGATGTATCAGTTGACCATCCTAACAATAAATGGATAATTTGCTTCTTTAAAACAAAGAATGCTGTTGGTAATGTAAATTATAATCCTAGACTCTTTCCTCTTTTGTCAGTGGTTTGAAGAAAAACAACAGCAATTTGAGAATTTGGATAAGCAACTTAGGAAACTTCATGACAGTGTTGAAGCATTAGTCTGCCACAAAAAAGGTAACTTTACTTTTAGGTGACTGCATGAGTTGAAGTGCTTAGAGCTTTAGAAAATGTTAATGAAACAGGAACTTAGTATGTCAGAACTCTTAACTAGCAAATAGTTTTGCAGTAAATTTCAATGCAAAAGTCTTCTAACTACCCTTTTATTTGAACTGCTCTAACATTTCTGGTATATCTGTTTTTAACCTTAATTTTATCCAAAATATATATCATACCTTCCATTGAACTTGAAAGTTAATGTATTGATTAGCATGGGGTTTTTTTTCTTGCAGAGATTTAACAGCATAACTAGCAAGTGATACACTACAGTAGACATCAATAAATGTATCTAGATCTCATGGTGTCGCCTAAAACCGAGGGACAGATAGGTTCTTTTAGGGATATTTGGCAGAATTATGACAGTACTAAGTCATAGTTACAATTAAAAATTTATTTTTCTTAGCAGGATTTTATGATTAGCATAGCATATAATTTATAATCAGAATAGCACAAGATTTCTATAAGCAGAATCAGTGTAGTATAATTTTCTAAGTAGCGTAGTACAGAATTTTATAGCACCACTTAGCTTATGTTTTCTAATCACCAGGACCCTCTGCAGATAAGGTCAAATCTTAATACTTGGTTTGCTGTATCAACATAACAATTATAATCTAGACTCAAAAAACATATAAAAGAATACTTGTCACTCAGTACTCAGAGGAAGCAGGTGATTGTAGAGGCATCCCTGGCCACTGGGAGGTCACAGGTCTCACTGTCCAGCAGCAGTTCTAGTCTGAGTTCTCACTTAGGACTTGTAACTGCTCCATTACTGTTACGACCCACCCATGAAGGCAAGGGTAACCCAGGTTCTTATTAATAGATCCCTTGAAGCAGACTAGAATGAAAGTGATGGTCATAGTCCTGTCAAAGTGATGGTTGAGGTTGGGGGTAGGGGGGAAAAGCCTGTGAAACAGAGAGTCTTTTGGGTTTATATTATGCTTAGGCTAGGTGGAAACACTCCTGTACCTCCCCCTGGGGCAGGGAGTTTTACACTGGATGATGTAATACTGGATCACAGGACATTTCAAGACTCTTTGACACCTTCTAAGATGTTACAGCTGCCTATTACATCCCTGAAGTTGAGTCCATTATACCCCATTATGGCCCATCAGAAGAGATGAATACCTTTAGGTTAGGTATGAATGTCCCCCTGCTTTGTTAGTTTGCTACAGTGGACAAAAGTCCTCCAATGATCTTAACAATGTTTAAGCCATTAACCATTTCAGTCTCTCACAGTTACGCTTCCCTATTCTGTGACAGAGTCATCAATACCTTGTTATCTGGGTTGCCTGTGGCCTTCAAGGCTGGTAAGGAAGGGAGTAGTTAGCCTGGTACCCAGGAATCTTGAGGCTGATAGGGTGGGAGAGAAGAAATGTGTTTAATTTATCTACTTGGTTCACAGGACCTTCAGGGCCTCATAATGAGGGGAACAAATACATAACCAGCTCGGTCACAGAGAATGGTTGTTTGCCTTATAAAATGACATTAGTAATGCTAACCAAATTACCAGGGGTTGGGAGCAGGGGGTACCAGTCACACCCCACCCCTTGACACCATCACAAACAGGGAAGGATGCCAGTGGTAGTGGTACCATCACCTCTTGCCCACAGCCTGCAACTTAGTAATAAGGTCATAAAGAGGATTCCACTGCAGTAATGGGCTGCTTGTTGTCCCAAGGCTATTTATATGAGGAGGGAGGAGAGTATAAAACATTGACTTTTAGTAACTGATATGCATAAAGATTTAAAGTAAGATATAATGCAAAATAACGTAATTGCAACACAGTTAATATTAACAGAACATGACAGACCCATGCTCTAAAGTCAGGTAACCAAGACCACAACCAAAACCAGGTAGTTGATAGACCTTCTGACAAGGGTTGCTCAAGTCATTTGGTGAAAGGTATGAACTTGTCTGTGAATTATGTTTATATGATATTTGATTTGTTTAGATTTGTTAGTATAAAAGCAAGTGGTGTTTGACAGTACACATACACCTCCTTGTGATGTTAGAAGATAATCTATGGCCCAGCAATTTTGAATAGCTAATTGTGATATAGGTCTAAATAAGTGTTTTTACCAGGGGATCAATGCTTATGGCATACAGGCTAATGGTTGCTTAAAAAGGGAGTAGTTAAATTTTTGGTTTAAAATGCACAGAGAGCAAGATGTGCTATGGTACAAGTACTTCTCACTGTTGTGGAAGACTTTTATGTGTTTGTGCTACAGAGCCAAAACTATCTGGATGCTAGAATGGTAGGCCACCCATTTGATTTCATAAGAATATCTAGGGAAATATTCCTCACACCATTGATAAGTCTCCTTTTCACTGTCAGGATGATCAAATTTGAGTAGGCAAGTGTGGCTTATTCAAATAGTGTGATAAGCAGTTGGCATATATACAGCCGGTCATGTTATGCCACTTACCAGTGGTCCAATTGTTGTTAGTACTTAACCAGCCATTACTCTGTAGAATGTAAAATGTAGAATTAGGACCAGTGAAATTACAAAATCTTTGACAAAATGTACCATAAATATTCCACTCAAGATTCCAGAGTGGTGAAATATTTAAAACAGCAATGTTTTGTTTTTACAGATCCATATAGTTCTTAAATGGGAGTAATTACAAACTCTGGTTCAATTACATCATATCAGCTGAAAATGGGTTTGCATCCAGCTGTAGAGCATAGTCACAAAGGCTTGTTTCTCCCACACTGAATTTGTGTGTTCAAGCATTGTAATGGACCATGGGGCTTTATCATGCAAATGTGCCTTAAAAGGTTGGATTTGATAAGTTGGAGGGCTAGGAAGTATGCCAATTTAGATTGATACCAAGATGTTTCAGGAACAGATTCAACTAACCGTGCAAAATTAGTATCTGAAGATTGAGGATGGTGTAAACAATACTGTAGGGACAGAAAAATTAGATGCAGAAGATTTATTCGAGGAGGAAAAAGATATTTCGCTCAAGGAAGTTTTTGCTGCTAGGAGAACTAGGCCTGGAAAAGACCAGTGTGGGGAAATCCCATTTATTACACCTATTGATATTTATTCTCTGCCTGTTTTGAGAAGTAGGATTCCTATGTAGAGATAACACTTTCTCGCAGACATATTGTGAGGCCCCCGCTGGGAGAGACTGAGACCATAAAAGCACAGGGGAGAACACAGCCTTGAGGTGCTGTTCTAACAGCACCAGAAATAGGCTTGCTGGGCACTTCTTTTGTATGCTGCATGATCATTCAGTAATATATTGCAGTGTATTCAGGGTTTCCAACTTTGGAATAAACTTTTCTTTAATACCTTATGTGATAGTTTTAATCTAGGCCTTCCTGGCAACCAGCTTGTAACCAAGGAAGTGGCCATGTTCTCAGTATTCCATACGATTTTTACGTAAAACAGAGTATAAATAAGAAGGGAGAGAAGCCTTTGCCCTCTTCTCTTCCGGTGGATCTGAAGGAACAGGTTATCTGCTGTCAGTTCTGCGTATGGAGGAGTGAGGCCTTGTAGGCCTTGGGAGGCAGAGAGGGCTGGTGGTCGATTGGCGCGATTCTGCTCTCTCAAGGACAGTAGTAAGATTTCCTTTTATTAGTTCTTTATTGAGTTGTTCCCGGGTTTCGATTGTGCATATCTTTTTCAGTTTTCTTTTTATCCCTTTTTCCCTTTCCCTTTGGGGGGTGTTTGGGGTCCCTTTGATGTGTACATAGTATTTTAATTGTATTTAACTGTGATATATGTAAAAAGATATATTTTGATATAATTCGATTGGTTTTGGGTTCTTCCATTTTTTTTTTTTCTTTTACTCTAAGAGAATAAGGGAGAGGGAGGGGTTTGTTACTATAAGTTTATGCATTTGGCGGGGAGCCAGGTCCAAACTATCACACCTTAGCTGTGGTTTGGTCCTCTGGGTTACCTGCGTACATATCAATTCTTACAAATACCAGCAGTTTGATTAATTACCCATTTGAG
Organism: Empidonax traillii; assembly: GCF_003031625.1. Classification (NCBI taxonomy): domain Eukaryota; kingdom Metazoa; phylum Chordata; class Aves; order Passeriformes; family Tyrannidae; genus Empidonax; species Empidonax traillii. The sequence goes on from NW_020956884.1 coordinate 148,028, forward strand.
AGATGATGTTCATGAACTGAATGACATGATTATTATTCCAGTCAAGAACAGTGTCACCCTGACAAAAGCAACAGGCTGACAGTGGGACTTTTAAAGGTTTTGTTGTTTGGAGAGCAGAAAAATGAGCTAATTCCATCAGGCATCTGGTGCGTGTCTGTCCATTATTTCAGACAGCTTCAAGTAGGGCTTTACTCCATTTTTCAGTATATAAAGTTTTCTCTAGAGTTCATTTTAGTAGACCATTCCATCTCTCAACCATGCCATTACTTTGGGCTCTGTAGGGCAGGTGGAACACTCAGGAAACTCCATTATGTTCACACCATTCTTGTACAATTTTATTTTTTAATGGGGACTTATTTCCTATCCCCTATCCATTTGGTGCTGAAAAAGGTAACAAATGTTTTTTCTTCATCAGCTGTTTCAAAAGCCTTGAAACTAGAGTACAGAGAGAAGTCCCAGCTCCCCCTCCCGAGCAGGAAGCAGTGGAGCTCTGACTCAGAGGCAGCTCTGACTCAGCATGGGCAGCATCAGCAGGGACAGTGCCCAAGCCCACCCATAGAAAAGCCAGCATCAGGGAGCAAGAGTGACCAGGAGTGCAGCACGTCAGCTGGGGTGCAGCATTTCACACAGGCAGGGAGAGCAGGAAGGGCGCTGAGGTACTGCCAGCTCTGCTAGCTCAGTTGGTGGTCATCACCCTCATCAAGAGAGCTCAGGTATGGTGTCCACTTGGACAAAAGTTGCTTCCTCTGCACATACCAGAAAGGATATGGCGTCCCAGACAGAGCGCCCATGAAATCATGCAGTGATCCAGGTCTCAGGCTGCAGGGAGTGCCAGAGCCTCGTGCTGCTCTCAGAGGGTAGCAGAGAGAACAGCTGTGTGAGGTACAATCAGGTCAATTATCTGCTCAGCCCGGTGGCAGAGCTGAGAGACAAAGTAGAAAGAATAAGTAGTATTAGGGACTGACTCTGAGGAAGAGATTGACTGGTGGAGCCACTCTCTACCATGCCTTAGACAAATGCAACCACCATTCACTTCATAAGAAGCAGAGGATCCCCTACCCTACCCTCTCACCACCAGGAAGAAGGAGGGGACCTTAAAGACAGAGGGGAGTGAAAACGGGTTTCTACTTGGGATGTCAGGCAAATACCCTCCCAACCTACCTCACTTTCCCAGGTGCCCTTACACAATAGGTATGAGGCCCTGGAATCAGAGGACCAGGAAAATGAGAATGTGGATGAACCCTACCCTCTGCATTATGACCTCCTCAATTAAGAAAAAAAGAAGGGTAGTAGTCACTTATGACTCCCTTTTGAGAGGAATGGAGGGCCTGATATGCCGACTGGACCCAAACCATAGGGAGATATGTTGCCTCCCTGGGGCCTGGGTAAGAGACATCACCAAGAAACTTCCCAGCCTGATACAGCCCACTGACTATTACCCACTACTGGTTTTCCAGGAAGGTGCTGACCAAGTCCTAACATGAAGGCTGCAGACAATCAAGAAGGACCTCAGGACCTTGGGACAACTAGTCCAGGGATCTGGAGCACAAGTTGTGTTCTCTTCTGTCCTGCCAGTTGCAGGGAATCACAAAATACACTGAGTTTGAAGGAAAGTACAAGGATCATCAAGTCCAACTCTTAGCCCTGCACGGGACTGTTGTTGTATATGAGGACGACCATAAAAATAAAAACTGGGCACTCTATGATGATGGCCTACATTCAGCTTTTTATTGCTTCATGCAATATATTACATCTTGTTCTCACACAAAAGCACTCACACTCTGACTGTAGAATCTTACATACCAAAACTATTCTTAGCTCTGTTATCTATATATTATTACCAGCCTTCACATATGATTGGACATTCACTTCCTATTTACATTCTTTCCTTGCTACTAGGCTCCACGGCCTTGCTGCATACCTCCACACAGGACCATCCCCAAGAGTCACACCATGAGCCCAAGAATATTGTCCAAATGCTTCTTCAACTCTGGCAGGTTTGGTGCTGTGACCACTTCTCTGGGAAGCCTGTTCCAGTACCCAACCACCCTCTGGGTGAAGAACCTCTTTCTAATATCTAACCTAAGCTCCCCTGACAACTTCAGGCCATTTCCTCGGGTTCTGTCACTGGTCACCACAGAGAAGAGATCAGTGTCTGCCCCACTTCTTCCCCTAATAAGGAAGTTGTAGACTGCAATGAGGTCTCCCCTCAGTCTTCTCCAGGCTGAACAGACCAAGTGACCTCAGCTGCTCCTCGTATGACTTCCCCTCAAGGCCCTTCACTATCTTCGTTGTCCTCCTCTGGACACTCTCTAAGAGCTTAACATCTTTCTTACATTGCAGTGACCAAAACTGCACTCAATATTCAAGGTTAGGCCACATCAGTGCCTCAGTAGGACAATCACTTCCCTTGACTGGCTGGTGATGCTTTGCCTGATGCACCCCAAGACACAGTTGGCCCTCCTGGCTGCCAAGACACACTGCTGACTCATATTCAACTTGCTGTTGACCAGGACCTCCAGGTCCCGTTCCACAGCACTGCTTTCCAGTATCTTGTTCCCCAGTCTGTCTGTACATCCAGGGTTGCTCCATCCCAGGTGCAGAATCTGGCACTTTCCCTTGTTGAACTTCATAGGGTTGGTGATTGCCCAGTCTTCTCATTTTTCGATGCAGGACCTCCCTGCCTTCAAGGGAGTCAACAGCTCCTCTGAGTTTTATGTCATATGCAAACTTGCTTAGTATCCCTTCCAGTCCTGCTGTTTATCCAGCTGTGTGCTGGACAGTTTGTCCAGAAGGATCCAGTGAGAGACAGTATCAAAAATATCTCCCAGATTAATCTTCTCCATAACTTTACCAGGCACTGAAGTGAGACTGACAGGACTGTATTATCCGGAGTCCTCCCTCTTGCCCTTCCTGAAAATCGGGATGTTTGCCAGGCTCAGGTCAGCTGGGACCTCACTGGATTCCCAAGATCGCTCAAAAAACATGAAAAGAGGTTTTGAGATTACATGATGGAACAAGAAACAGAAAAATCATTCAGACGAACATCTGGCTTTAAGACTGGTGTTACCAGCAGAATTTGGGGGTTTTGATCATGGATCAGTTTATACAACACTGAGCCTGCTGGCAACAAAGGGGTCCATCTGTCTCAAAGGGGTAAAGGGATCCTAGCTCAGGAGTTAGCAGGCATTGTTGAGAGAGCTTTAAACTAGATTTGAAGGGGGATGGGGACATAGCCAGGATCAACAGAGATAAGGTGTGGGAGGGGGACAACCTTAGTGCACACTCTAGTAGCAAAAGGAGGCTTAAGAGGGGATACCTCCAGCAAGCGCATGCAGCCAAAGACATAATCACAAGACAGAACTATGGGGCACCGCTTGCACCCCTACTGAAACATTGACGCAATCAAATACTTCTATAAAATGCCTGTACACCAACACATGCAGTATGGGGAAAAAATAGGAGGAACTAGAGATCTATGTGCAGTCACAGGGCTTTGATCTCATTACGATTAAGGAGATGTGGTGGGATAACTCACTT
>NW_020956884.1:152343-155107 GCF_003031625.1 Empidonax traillii
TCTAGAAGCAGCTTCAAAGTCACAGGCACTGGTTCTTGTGGGGAATTTTAACTACCCAGACATCTGCTGGAGAAGCAACAACACAGCAAAGCACAAACAGTCCAGGAGGTTCCTGGAAAGCATTGATGACAACTTCCTGTCACAGGTAGTGGAGGATCCCACAAGGAATGGTGTGCTGCTCAACCTCATACTAACAAACAGGGAAGGCTGTTACAACCTGGTTTAGAAGCTCCACACTTTACTGGTTGTTACACTTTTATTTCAGGCTTTAAGAGATTTTACTCACACAAACTCTTGCAAAGCCTTTTGATCCTTTGGTACCTTGAGTTCACATCTGGAGAAAAATTATACATTTTTCTCCAAGAGATTTCTTTTAATTTGGTGAGAAAATTGAGGTTTTGGCAAAAAGGTTTTAACAGAAATAACATGCAACTTCACAAAAGCATTACAACAGGTTGCTGAAACTAGCAAGCATTGTTGTAGTAAGGGAACCTTTGTTACATCCAGCAAACACAAACTTAAGTGAAATATCCATAACTTAAGTGAAATATTGACAAGTTGCCCACAGGAGTAAAGGAAGAGAGATTAAGAGAAGAAAGAATAAAGATAGAAAGAGAGGAGAGAGACATATTTACCACTCTGGAGGTTACGTGTTGACAGGTCAGGAGGGCAGAGGCCAAAGGGGGGATGGAGACCTCGTGCATTGTCTATTTATAGACTGGCTATTTTGGGCACTCCCCCTAGGCAGGACCTTTGGCTCACTGCCACTCACTGTCCCCTCAGCCAAAGTGAGGAGTGCCATAGCCAATTAGAGGCTCCAGGGGGCGCTGTGTGGCTGGGCCACCAGGCAGACCTTTTATTGATAGCCCAGCCACAAGTGCTCTGCATGGGCGCAGCTATGTTGGCTACAGGCCTAAGCCTAGCCCTCCCTCCCCCCCCCAAACAGACAACATGGTTTTTTTAACCCATCAATCAAACAATCTGGTAAGATATGAATCTGGTCTCTGACAAAGGCCTTGTTGGAGATGTGAATGTTGGGGGCAGCCTTGGCTTCAGTGACCATGAGATTGTGGAATTCAGTATTGGGTGAGGACGAAGTGTTGAAGAAACAACTGGATGTGGCACTTGGTGCTATGGTCTAGTTGACAAGGTGGCAATCAGTCAAAGGTTGGACTCACAGAATCATGGAATCAATCAGGTTGGAAAAGACCTCTGAGATCATCAAGTCAAAGTTTTGACTGAACAACACCATGTCAACTAGACCATTACAGTAAGTGCACTAATCATTTCTTGAACACCTCCAGGAATGGTGACTCCATCACCTCCCTGGGCAGTCCATTCCAATCCTTGACAACACTTTCTGTGAAATTCCTCCTCATGTCCAGCCTGAACCTCCCCTGGCACAGCTCTAGGCTATTTCCTCTCATCTTTCACTAGTTAAGCTCACCTCAGCTTCCCATGCAGACATTTGTTGAGATCCCCCTGTGTATGGAGTGGGAAGACTTTGGTATGGTAACATGCTGCCTTAAGTGCATCAGCCTTCTGTTTACCTCACACTGTAGCTGCGAAGGATCTGATGGAAATGTTTTTTAGGAATCAGTACACCGCAGAATTATACTCTATTGGAAAGTTTCCAAATATGCGTGACTTTTGCTAACCTATATGATGTGGGTACCCTCATTTTCCAGTTAGATTATCACACCTATGCTTTTCACATTGCTAATGTTCCTCCCTCAGAAGTTTGTGTGATCTTTGTTAATGCCACCAATTTTAAACAATGCTGCCACAAAGGTGTTCTCCAAAACCACATGGCTTTGTATCACTTACACATGGCCACTGATGTAGTGAGCTTGATGGTATGTGCTGTTTCATCATTAGCCATGAAAGTCAAAAAGTTATTTCTCTTCAAAAAGAACTTAAACAATTGAAGTAGCTGGCTCAGGGTATTCGTCAAATGCAGGGAGATCAGTGGTTGTGGTCATGGCTGAGATCCCTCTGAGGCCAGGCTGCACATTTAGTGCAGGCTTGTTTGCTTTAATTCTGGGATGTGTTGCACTGTACTTTGGTATTACCTGTGGAATTAAGTTGTGTTTTTAGGACTCCATCAAACTCAGCAAGAGCTACACTCTGCAGACTTAGACAATACTTTGTAACTCTTCATGGAGGAGGTGAGGGGAGGAGTATAGGGCATGAGAAGATTTGGTTACAGTAATCCAGGATAGTCAGCCTCCTCATCTGAGTATGTAGAGACCCAAGCACATCTTATCTCACTGTTATGGTAACCTGGAGTAGTTCACTTTCCCTTCATCTGCACATACCCTTGCGCAGCCCATATGTGAAGGCCAGCTGCAGGAATTTGGACAACAGCATCTGCATTATCATAGTATCATAGAATCATAGAATCATAGAATCATAGAATAGACTGGGTTGGAAAAGACCTCCAAGATCATCAAGTCCAACCCCTGATCCAACTCCAATTCCTATATCATGGCACTAAGGACCACATCCAATCTCTGCTTAAAAACCTCCAGGGATGGTGAATCCACCACCTCTCTGGGTAGGCTGTTCCAATGCCTGATTACCCTCTCTGTAAAGAATTTCTTCCTAACATCTAACCTAAACCTCCCCTGGCAGAGCTTGAGCCCATGTCCCCTTGTCCTGTTGTTGGTTGCCTGGGAGAAGAGACCAACCCCCATCTGGCTATAACCTCCCTTCAGGTAGTTGAAGAGAGTGATGAGGTCACCTCTAAGCCTTCTCTTCTCCA
>NW_020956884.1:156932-158091 GCF_003031625.1 Empidonax traillii
TTGGTTTCCTATCTCTGTCTACCATCTCCAGAGGCCAGTTGCCTTGAGGGCCACCTGTCTTACTGGTAAAAACTGAGGCAAAGTAGGTGTTAAGTACCTCAGCCTTCTCCTCATCTCTATTAACTATGTTTCCCTCCAAGTCCATCAAAGAATGGAGGTTTTCTTTGCCCCTCCTTCTGCTATTAATGTATTTATAGAAGGACTTTTTGTTATCCTTAACAGAAGTGGCCAATTTAACTTCAAATTGCGCTTTTGCATCCCTGATTTTCTTTCTGCATGATCTAGCTGTCTTCCTGAATTCTTCATAAGTAGTCAGCCCTTTCTTCCATAGTTGGTAAAGTTTCTTTTTATCCCTGATTTCCTTCAGAATCTCCCTGTTTAACCAAGCTGGTTGTCTTCCCCACAGGCTTGCCTTTCGGCACACCGGTACAGCCTGTTCCTGTGCTCTCAAAACTTCCTGCTTGAAGCACATCCATCCCTCCTGAACCCCCTTGTTTTCAAGGGTTGTTTCCCAGGGTATGCTCTGGACTAGACTTCTGAATAGGTCAAAATCTGCCCTCCGGAAGTCCAACCTAGAGGTTTTATTGTTGGCTCGCCTTGAATCTCTGAGTATTGAAAATTCTATTATTTCATGGTCACTATTTCCCAGGCAGCCTTCAACCACTACATCTCCCACCATCCCCTCTCTGTTTGTAAACAGCAGGTCTAGCGGGGCCTTACCCCTAGTAGGTTCATTTACCAGTTGATGAAGGAAATTGTCCTCTATACACTCCAGGAACCTCTTAGACTGCCTCTTCTCTGCAGTATTGAGCTCCCAGCAGATATCTGGCAGGTTAAAGTCACCCACAAGGACAAGGGCTGATGATTTTGATACATCCGCCAGCTGCTTGTAGAATAATTCATCCCCTTCATCATCCTGGTAGGGCGGTCTGTAACAGACACCTATGATGATGTTGACCTTGTTGGTCTTCCCCCTGATTCTGACCCACAGGCACTCAACCTTATCGTTGCTGACCTCAAGTTCAACAGAGTCAAGAGACTCTCTAACATATAAAGCCACCCCTCCACCTCTCCTACCCTGCCTGTTCTTTCTGAAGAACTTGTAGCCTTCCATAGCAGCACTCCAGTCATGCGAGTCATCCCACCACGTTTCTGTGAT
>NW_020956884.1:158448-211899 GCF_003031625.1 Empidonax traillii
CTCTAACATATAAAGCCACCCCTCCACCTCTCCTACCCTGCCTGTTCTTTCTGAAGAACTTGTAGCCTTCCATAGCAGCACTCCAGTCATGCGAGTCATCCCACCACGTTTCTGTGATGGCGACTACATCATGGCCTTCCTGCTGCACAGTGGCTTCCAGCTCCTCTTGTTTGTTGCCCATACTGCGTGCATTAGTGTACATGCACTTCAGGTGGGCTGTTGATTTAATTCTTAACTCAGGCTTTCCATCCCTAGGTTGATCACTGGAGAGCCCGGTTTCAACCCTTTCCCCCTTCAAACCTAGTTTAAAGCCCTCCTGATCAGCCTCGCTAACTCAAAACTGGTATCATCTCCAGGAGCCTCTCTTTATCGACCTTCAAGGTCCCTTCTTTTGAACTTCAAAGTCCCTTATCGAAACTCCAAGTTTTTCTTTTCCTGCTAAAGTCTTCATTATAAAATTAACTATATCCTGTCTGTAAGTTAGCATAAGCAAGCAGGGCCCTATCTTAATTCTATTTAAAAATTAGCTAGTAAGCAACTAAGGCTACAATCTTGTGTTATTGCTTTATATTTTGATCACCCTTTATCAATCGCCCCTTTTCTATATTCTAAGTAAATTCCTTTACTGTTTTCTATAAAATTTCATCATGCCTGAGGACTCTTGCAAAATAGTTCCCCGATTACACTTCTTGTCTTAATTGATGTCTTTTCCATTCTAATTAACTATCACTACTACTTTTTGAACACCATATGGAGCATTTAAGGAAAACATAGATCAAAATTCCTAAGATTATTACAGTAAGGGTTACAACAAATAGTTGCTTCAGCCAACCAAGGTCAGGTAATCAGGAGGTCAATTTTCTCCACAAATCAGAGAAGCTTCACTGTGTATCATCTAAGGTTCTCTCATGTAAGAGTTTAGCTTTGACAAAGTTCATAGAAAAGAGGACCTGTGTTAGCCAATTTTCCAGTGGCAGCTATTATTGTTCACTAATACCAAAAATTTCTCTTCCTGTAGTATCTGCAGATCAAACCTTGGTCCCAAGGGGTGGTTAGTTTCAGTGTCCTTTTCACAAAATCCATTATCGGAGTTTCCTTTTACTGCCCAGAACGCAGGCCAAGTGCCGTTGTCCTTGTTCCAGGTATTGGCAGATATTCCATACAATGGTAGTTTAATTTCTCCTCTGGGTAAGGCAGTACATTTCTAGCAATCTGTAACATTTGCAGCTTTCACTAAAGTTTCTAAATTTCATACATATGTGTTCTCAGTCCAAGTTCTTGTCTCTGTTATTGTATATAGCAACAGAGTCAGTGAAATGAGAGCAAGGCCTAAAGAATTAACTGAAATATCTTGCTCGGCTGAGAGAAGCCCCTCCATACTTGCTCTGCTTAAATTGCTAAAGAAAAATTTGTTCTGTTCTGTGCCTTGGACCTAATCTTAAGAGGAATGCTAGAAACATTATACAGTGGGTCTGTAGGCCATAAATTAAGGCAAGGTAAACCAAGGTAGAGATTTGAATAGGAGAAATAGACCTAAAGCCAAGGCTTTCTCCAAGCTTCAATGACTGGGGCAAAAACAATAGAAAGGTAGAGAGATCATATCGAGAAAGACTATGGAAGACCCCAGCCCCACAGGATGAAGGACCGGATGTGCCACCAAGAATGGGGGCCAAGAAAGGTCTCCGCCCAGACTCTGCCCACATTCTGCCTATTATCAATATGTATGATTAGATGTTGCAATCATATGAATATGTATGTTAAGATGTTGTAATCATAGAAGTTAGACTGTATAAATTACCCTGTTTTGCACCGATACCTTCGAACAAGAGCTTTGTGGTGCGAACCACGCTTGCTCCTGACGTCGACAAATAAATACCTTTGCTGCTCAAAAGACCCAAAGGCTTCTGAGCAGTTATTTTACCAGATTTCTCAGATTCATCAGAAGTTTCAGAATGTCTTTAGTCCCCATCTGCTGGTCTACACCTTTATTTAATTTTCAAATTCCCTGCTGGCTGCGCCATCCACACAGGTCTCAGGGCCTTCTTGACTCTGGTATAATGTATCCAAGGAGGTTGCTCTTTAACATTGATTGCAGTGTGAGTAGTCAGCATCACTTGGTATGGACCTCTCCACCTTGGTTCCAGGGGTTGTAAAAGATCTTACATACACATAATCTCCAGGTACAATATTATGAATTGGCCCATCGAGGCTATGAGCTCATGTCCCAAGGACTAGCTTTTCAGCATTTCTAAGCTGCTTCTGCAAATGTACAATGTAATTTGTTAATGTTTCAGTTCTTACTTTACCTGACACTCCCTCCTGTAGCATATAGGGCCTTCCAAAAACTGTTTTAAAAGGACTCAGCCCCTCTTTGTTTCTGAGTTTTGTTCTTACTCATAAAAGTGCCAAGGGCAGTGACTTAGGCCATGGTAATCCCGCTTCTTGTCCCAATTTTATGATCTGGGTTTTGATAAGGTGATTCATCTTTTCTACTTGTCCACTAGCTTGTGGTCTATAGGGAGTGTGCGGTTGCCAATCTATTCCCAGAAGTCTACTTACTCCTTGGACCATCTCGGCCATAAAATGTGATCCCCGATCCGAGGACATGGTTGCTGGGACACCAAATCTGGGGATTATTTCTTGTAACAGTGCCTTTACGTTTTCCCTGGCTTGATTAGTTCGGCAAGGGTACACCTTGGGCCAATCTGAAAAAGTGTCAGTGAGAACGAGTAAATATCTATACCCCCCCTTTTCTGGGCAGTTCCAAAAAATCAATTTGCCATTGTTGTCCCAGATAATTACCTTTCCCTATTTGCCCTAGTTGAATTCTGCTATGGGTCCCCAGACTATTCTGCAGGCAAATTTCACACTGTTGGGTCACCTGCCTCACAGTGGTATAGAGATTTCATGCTATTATATTCTGGCTTAGATATTTGTATAGAGCTTCTGTTCCCCAATGTGTTTTCTTGTGTTCTGCCATAAGGGCCCATAAAATAGAAGAGGGTATTAATAACTTACCCTGAGGTGTCTTGGCCCATTTATTTTCCTCTATTTTTCCTCCTAAATCCTGGATTAACTTTTGGTCTTCTTTAGAGTATCTAGACTCTATATTAGACTGCTGAATTTGAATCTTACCATCAAGGATCAAAGATTGGATTTTGCTTCCTTCTGCTTTGGCTGCCCTTTTTGCCTCCTGATCAGCCATGGCATTTCCTCTTTCATGGTCAACAACACCCTTTTGGTGAGCTTTGCAATGCATAATAGCAACTTTTTCTGGCAACTGGACTGCTTGTAATAGTTCAAGGATTTCATCTACATATTTAATGGACTTTCCTTGCCCAGATAATAGTCCTCTTTCTTTCCAAATTGCTCTGTGAGCATGAAAGACTCCGAATGCATATTTTGAGTCCATCCAGATATTTATCCTCTTTCCTTTTGCTAAATGCAGTGCTCGGGTTAGTGCTATAATTTCTGCTTTTTGGGCTGAGGTATTGACAGGGAGGGCTCTTGCCTCTATTACCTCATTTACAGTGGTTACTACATATCCAGCCTTATGTACACCTTTCTGGACAAAACTGCTTTCTTCTGTGAACCAGGAGTCCTCAGCACTGAGGTGAAAGCCAATGACCTCCTTTTACTTCTAATACTGATAATACTGTATCAGAGACCATGACTGTAGTTTTCTGGCCCAGTGTGAACTTCCATGCTTCTTGTATATTGATTATCACAGCTGTTACTGCCCTTAGGCAGCTGGGCCATCCCCGACTTACTTTGTCTAATTGCTTGGAAAAATTAGGCTACTGGTAAGTTGGACTTTCCTTCCCGTGCAAGGATTTTCCCATTAAAAAACGAATAGTGGTTGACTTTCAGGGCTCAAAGGTAGGCAGAAGAAAGCATCCTTCAGATCCAGGACAGTAAATCATTCTAGTTCTGGTGTCAATTTAGTCAGCAGTATATATGGATTCGCCACTACAGGGTGCAAGTCTTCAGTTATCTTATTAATTACTCTAAGATCTTGCACTATCCTATACTTCCCATCAGGTTTCTTTACTGGCAAGATGAGAGTATTATATTTTGATTCACATTCTTTTAATAACTTTTACTTTGATTGGCAATGCTATTTTTGCTCTCCCTGGAGTTTCTGAAGCCCATATTCCAGGGAATACCTGATTCGCTACCTCATAAGGTATACTGCCTGAATTTTGGGTCTCTATTAGGGCAAGACTTAAAATTTCAATTAATTGCCTCTTTTATCTTGAATTTTATTTTGCCCTGTTCAAATTTAATCTCAACTCCCAATTGCTCCAGTAAGTCTCTTCCTAGTAAAGAGACAGGTGAGTTTGGCATGTATAAGAATTTGTGGATCCCAAATTTTTTTTCAAAAATTGAACCTTTTCTGTTTGACCTGTGGTTCCCCTTACTGACACAAAACTTACATCAGTGGGTACCAAAGCCTGGTTTAATACAGCAAATGTAGCTTCTGTATCTATTAAAAATTCTACTTCCTGCTTTTGTTCCCCTAGCCTTAGATTCCCCAGGTCTTCATCAATCCTGGTCTATATGTGCTTTTATTGGGGAAGATGCACTCCCTCTTCAATGCCTTTCAGGGCAATCACTTTCACAGACTGCAGTAGTCAAAGAGCGCAAAATGCTGTTAAACTGCTGGGACAGAACATTTACAAATATGACAGAAGATAAGAAAAACAAATACAATAGTCATGGTACTGTCTAGTGTTTTGACAGTATTATTCAAGTTGCAGTCCAATTTTTGTATATGCACCACCTTTGGAGATCATAGGCTGATTTTACCAAAGTTCTCAACCATGACGTGTAGGAAACGTGTCCCAGGGATGCTGGGTGAGGCATTCTGGGATTGGTAGTTTCCAATGCTGTACTCTGACACACATGGGCAGAGTGAGCCCACTGTGATTGGTCAGGAGAGTCACTTGTTGCCCGAGGATATATGACTGTTTTCTTCTAATAAAAGATTTGGTTGTTGGAAATCCTAACTGCCAGGTTGTGTCTTATTTATTATATTACATTAATAAGCCATAAATGGCACCCAAATGTGGGACATCTCCCTGTATCAGGGAACAATTTAAAATACCTTGAAACAACGAAACTCAGTAGTGTTCAAACGAGATTGTATCAGTTCTCGGAATGCTTTTACCGAAAAAAAAGCAAGACATCTTTAAAAGAGTCGGGACTTGAGTGCAAAACGCGGCTGAAGGACGCAAAAATGAAACCGAGCTGGAAAAAATTGACAGTGCACATACCAGGAGAAAGAAGACAAGGAAGCAGTGGGAAGAAGTCAAACTGCTGATGCAGAGGCAGTAAAAAAGCTGCAAAACTGAAACTAAAAGCCGACAAGCCACGAATGAAAGTCAACAGTGACAGAAAGCACGCGGAAGCAAAGTGGCAAGAAAAAGGTAAAAAAAACAGGGGAAATTCGGTCTCCCCAGAGATAGAAAGAGATACAGAGGCTCTGTATCTCTTGTTAACACCGTATTCCATAGAGATCACGCGAGCAGAACTAACAGACCTTCTGCAATGGATAAAATCCAAAGTAACCCATCTGTCGCTCATAGAAGCCTTAAATATAAACACTTGGGACAGGATTGGAGATTTCATAAAAGACAAAGCTAGAGCAGGCGACATACAAGCCAGTAATTGCCTTCCTGCCTGGACCAGATTATGGACGCCTTGTACACTGCACAGAGACGACAACCCCCCCCTCCAGGAAATACCAACACACATTTCCCTGCATCCCCCAACCAGGCTGCCATCCGCAACCATTCACCACAATTTAGAAACACACACGAGGGTGCAGGGGCTCCATGCGCATCCCAGGCAGATTCTGTGGGGGAGCCCAGCTGTTTCTGGGCTCTCTGTAAACTGAGATATCGAAGATGGAAATTCTTACACCTGGCAGAGGGTTAACTACGGACAGTAGGACTGTAACACAGAGTGGGTTTCCTGTTAGGAATACTAACCTATTGTGTTAAGACATGTGGCTGTATGTCCAATCAAGAGTTGTTATGATAGTTGTAAACCAATGCTGTGTGAACATGTGTCACCTAGGACTGTATAAAGGTAGCTGTACTGTTGCAATAAAGCAAGTTGGTATCCTGAAAACCCATGTCACCTCTCGCCTCGACCGCGACAGATTCAAACTCAGGAGGGGAACAGCACAGGCAGGATCGAGGGGTACACAATGTAAGTAATGGTTAAGGTCCCGTCTTTGGTGCACACGTGAGTAGCAGGGAAAGGATGGGAACATCAGTTCGTGAATCCAACACTCAGAGGTGAAACATAGATTTCCACTGTGGCATGTTGGGGGGGAGAACCCAGCAAACTTACCCCCTCATGCTGCTAATGACTCACAACCGCGTGCTTCGGCACAGATGCAGCCATACTGCACACGAAACAGACCGGAACCTGAGTCGTCTCTTCCAGTCATGCAACCATATCATTCCAACCATGGGCGCGTGGAGGGGGGAAGCTACCTTCCTGCCATGGTGGTTATCTTCTGCCATGCAGCCGTGGGGAGCCGAATACATAGGGGCCGTGAGTGTCAAGGCATCAGAAGATGATGATGAGGGACCGGAGATGGTTCTTCCGGGTGAGGACGAGGGGGTAAGCGCAGGGAGGTTTGTTGACCAGTGGAGTAAATGCTGCGAGGAAGCAATAAGGAGGCAGATTAGCAGGTTATTAAAGCATGCCCAGTTATCTATTGGCCATGCCAGAACTCTCAGTTCCAATTAGTTAAAGAAACTGGTGTTTCCTCGACTCACACATTTTCATATTTGGAAACACTGAGTTCCACCTATGTATTTACCCCAAATGACTGGAAAACACTGCTGAAAATGGTTTTAACAACCACTCAATACAGTGTTTGGTTAACAGACTATTGGGAGAGGTGTGCAGCATATGTAAATGACCCAGGCAGCTCACAAACAGGCATGACGTGTAATCATTTGGCAGGAGAAGTGGAGTACTCATCAGCAAACTCATAAGTAAGCTACCTCGGAGAGATATATGAAGTAATTGCAAAACTGGCTTTGAGGGTGATGAGAAAGCTTCCGAGCACGGACAGAGACAGAAACCTGTCATTTACAAAGGTCCTGCAGGGATCAATACAGCCTTTTCCCCAGTTTCTCGATCGACTGCAAGCAGCTTTAAACAGGCAAATAGAGCATGAAGAAGCTAGAGAGATGCTTTTTTGGCAGCTGACATATGAAAACTCAAACCTGGATTGTAAGCGGGCTCTGCAAGCTATCCCTAAAAGGGAAAGCTGCGCCATCCCTGAGATGGTTCAAGCATGCCAGGGTATCAGATCTATTGAACATCAAACTGCTTCTTTAGCAACTGCCTTAAGCACACAACTAAGATTGCAGGATGGGGCAGGAGCCAAAAGTGGCTGCTACAGATGTGGTGCTGATGATCATTTTCAAAAGGATTGCCCCAAGAAACCCTCTACAACAGTATGCAAATGTCAGCATGGGAAGAGGGAGTCAAAAAACTTCACAGCAGGGAAACTGGAGGCGCACACCCTGATTCAACAAATAAATACGACTCCAGAGAACAGATTAGTGATCTGCTCCCCGCCACCTCAGGCAGCACTTGGCTGGACTTGGCCTCCAGAGAACCTGTAACCATAACATCTACTGCTGTAGTATTAATCCCTACAGGAGTATGGGGACCTTTAAGCCCAGGAGTCCATGCCCTTCTAATAGGACAATCAACTACCAAGATAGGTTTGTTTGTTTTACCTGAAGTGATTAACTCAGACTCCCACAGTGAAATACAAATAATGATCTGGATTCCAATATCTCCATGTCACATACCTGAAGGACAAAAGCTTGCCCAGCTAATTCCCTTTTACAGCATGTCACTGGTTAGGGAGGGGGAGAGGGGCTCTGGAGTTTTTGGGAGTACAGGCAAACCACAAATACACTGGGCAAGGGTCATTTCTGCAACACAGCCAAAGATGACATGTCAAATAGATGGACGCAGATTCAGAGGCCTGGTGGACACAGGAGCAGATGTTACAACAATTAGAGACACTGAATGACCAGCTGGTTGGCCTACTGTTTATCCTGCTTCAACTATCCAAGGGGTTGGAGGCACACAAAGGCCTAGGCAAAGTGCTAAATTATGCACAGTGTTGGGGCTGGAGGGACAAGTTGCCAAAATAACTCCTTTTGTTGCTCCTATTCCATGCACACTATGGGGACAAGATGTGCTGGGGCAGTTTGGCACAGTCATGCAAATTGTTTCTGCAGAAGAGCAGAATTTTCAATGAGGGTCATTGACCAGCCATTCCAAAGACCAATTAAGCTGAACTGGAAAACCAATGACCCTATATGGGTTGATCAATGGCCCCTGAAAAAGGAACAACTTGCTCACTTAAGAGAATTAGTGAAAGAGGAACTTGATGCAGGACATATAGTGCCAACCTCCAGCCCATGGAACACTCCAATGTTCTGCATCCCCAAGAAAAGTGGCAGGTCGACAATGTTGCATGACCTAAGAGCAGTCAACTCAGCAATAGAACCTATGGGGGCATTGCAGCCAGGGCTTCCTTCACCTGCTATGCTTCCAACAGGATGGCCGTTAGTGGTAATTGATTTGAAAGACTGTCCTCAGCAATCATTTACCACTACATGGACTATGGTCAATGAAACTGAGTTGCAAACTGTTGTTACTACTCTAACTAATGCTGTCCAAGAAGCAGGGTTGCAGATTGCTCCAGAGAAGATCCAGCGATCACAGCCCTGGACCTACCTTGGATGGAGGATCATGCAGAAGGAGATCTCGTCACAGCCACTTCAGATTAAGGTAAAGGACACCTTAACTTTAAATGAACTGCAGAAACTTTTAGGAGCTCTCAACTGGTTAAGGCTTTTTTTAGGCTTAACCACAGAGGAGCTGCACCCCCTGTTTGAACTGCTGAAAGGCAACTCAGACTTGACATCTAGTCAGTCTCTGACTGCAGAGGCAAAGCAGTCGCTAGAGGTATGTTCTAAGGCAATCGAGAGCAGGCAAAGCAGGAGGAGAAATCCTGAATTTCAAATCTACCTTGCTCTTGTTCCTAGCAGGTTCCAGCCATTTGCAGTTTTGTTTCAGTGGGACCAAAATGAACAGGATCCACTGAGGGTCCTAGAGTGGCTGTTTCTGCCCCATTCACCACCTAAAACTGTGTGGACAAGTAACGAAATGTTTGTCAAGCTTGTCATTAAAGGCAGAGGATGTCTACAGGAGCTGGATAGACAGGATCCTGCGATCATCTACATCCCAGCAAATAAGGACAGCCTCCACTGGCTGCTGGCTGAAGATGCTGGATTTCAAACTGCCTTGGCAGACTATGACGGTGACATTTCTATTCATTACCCTTAACACAAACTGTGGGCAGAAACGGGTAACTTACCCTTAAAAGTCACAACCAGATGTCAACACCAGTTAGTAAAAGGCCTCATGGTTTTTACTGATGCATCAGGATGGTCCAAGAAAGCTGAGGTGACATGGATAAACCCTGCTACAGGACTGTGGGAACAAGAGGTACAGACCATTTATCATGGTTCTGTACAGGTTCTAGAATTAGCAGCTATTCATATTGCCTTGGAACTGTTTTCAGAACAACCTGTTAATATTGTTACGGACTCTTGTTATGCTTGCAGGTTTGGTTTCACATCTCGAGGGTTCATTCCTTTGAGATGTTGCAAACTCACATTTACTTGTTGAAATACGTGCTGTATGGGTTCTTGTCAATCACAGGAAGTTTGACTTTTACATCATACGTGTTAGATAACACACGGGAATGCCAGGACCCGTAGCAGAAGGGAACCAAAGGGCTGATGTAGCAGTTATGTTTACAACAGTGCCTAGAATATTAGAACAAGCTAAATTATCTCACTCTTTTTTCCACCAGAACGTACATTCTTTGAAGAAACAATTTCAAATTACCAACAATCAGACTCGAGACATAGTTACATTGTGTCCAGACTGCCAGCAAATAACTCCAATGCCATCCCAGGAAGGAGTTAACCCCCGGGGACTGATAGCAAATGAGGTATGGCAGACAGATGTTACACATATACCGGAGTTTTGTCAGCTGAAATACATACATGTCATAGTCGACACACACTCCATATATAACTCCGTATATAACTGCTACTGCACACACTGGGGAAAAAGCAAGAGACGTAATAAGGCACTGGCTTAGCTGTTTTGCAATGCTAGAGACCCCAAAAAAGATTAAAACTGATAATTGCCCAGCATACACTTCAGCAAAGGTAAAATCCTTCTTGACAGATTGGGGGACCTCTCACTCCACAGGCATCCCACATTTACCTACAGGACAAACCATAGTAGAGAGGGCACACTGTACCTTAAAGGACATGTTAAAAAAAAAAAAAGAAAAGGGGAGTCCATCTGTAGCCCACAGGAGCGTCTGTGGAAAGCAGCATACGTCATAAATTTTTTAAATTGTGACTGTACTGAGAAAACCAGGTATAAGAGGCAACACAGACCTCAGGCATTGTCCTCTCCCAAACCACTGGTCATGATAAAAGATTTAATCTCAGGGCAATGGATGGGACTGATGGACCTTGTGACATGGGGGAGAGGTTATGCATGTGTATCTACAGGTAAAGAGCTGAAATGGATTCCCTCTAGGTGTGTCAGACCATACATAGGTACATCCTCACAGCAGCAGCAAGAACCAGAGTAATGCAGAGACCAGAAACTGCAGAGAAACACAGATATATTTACCAATTGATGTTTACTATTGAAGATGATCAATGTGGCAAAATACAGAGTTTTGCTAAAAACCAAGGGTGTATATGTGAAGAACAAGTGCCGTGGCCGCGGGTGTGTGTGCGAATGAATGAGAGTCGTGTAAGTGTATAAAGCACTTTAAATACTAAGCCTTACAAAGGTACCATTACCTCAACCACATAGTCACACTAGAAGAGTTCAGTTTACGACATTTACCCTGTTGTTGAAATAAAATTGAGTTTTCCCTGTTCTACATAAACCCTGAGATAAATAAATGTTTCCAGTTGCATAAGTACTACCCACTTAGGCCCCAAACTCCCAGATCAGTAAAGTTATTTATCCCAGTTACACTATACCCCTTAGGAAAATAAAGGTTCAAGCTTATATTAAACAAGTTCAAAAGGTTAAAGAGAACATTTCCAATAAATGTTTGTTAAAGAACCAAAGTAAGCAGTGAGCTGGGTCACTGTGATACTATGGTAATTGTTAAAGGTTTACAAAGTTTAAAGACGTACTGTTCTGTTATTTGCACTGTTCTGTGATTTGCCTTAAATATTTAAATCGGGGGAGATGTAGGAAATGTGTCCCAGGGATGCTGCCGGAGGCATTCTGGGATTGGTAGTTTCCAATGTTGTACTCTGACACATAAGGGCAGAGTGAGTCCCACTGTGATTGGTCAGGAGAGTCACGTGTTGCCCAAAGGTATTTAAGAGGGCTGTTTTCTTCTAATAAAAGATTTAGTTGTTGGAAATCCTAACTGCCCCCCCCACACTTTTTGCGTTAGTCAGTCCAAAGGGAGAGGGGAGGGACCACAGGAGTGGCCAGTCAGGGGGAGAGTGGAGGCGATCAAACCGCCCTCAGTAACCGAAGAAACCGTTTTGCTGCTCGCTGCAAAAGCGGCGACCTCCCCCCACCGAGGGTCACCGGTGACCTAGACCATAAATACAACTCCATTCACTTGAGCTGTCACGTGGCTCCTTTTTGTTCCAAATGAATGGTTTTCAATATAGAACACACATCCCCTGCACTTGTGATTAAGTAAAAGTTTTTGCTTTGTTCTGTTCTCTCTCTCTTTTCCCTTTTTCTCACTTTTTCTCCCCTTCTTTTTCTACCTTTTTCTTCTCTTTTCTTTGTTACATTGTTTCTATCAGTTATATTTTCAAGAAAGACCCAAACACACATCACAACTATCTCCATGTACATATCTTAAGACAACAAATAATCTGGAATTGTTTTAGGTTTGTGAGAATCCCCAAAAGCACAAACCTTGAGGTACGTGTAAGCAAAGCAACTTTATCTTATTACTTGCAATAGTATTCACCACATACCAACCCCTGAGTTCCCAAAAAGGCACTGAGCAGGGGAGGGAGATGGAGCACAGTGCACAGCTGGAGGGGGGAAGTGGAGGGGGGAGCACAGGCAGGTCACGTACCCCCAGGGTGTCCCCCGGATCAAAGTGGTGTGCATCCCATTCTCCCCACCCAAGTGGCACCCTCCAATTGTGACACTGGCTCACTCGTGACCACCACACGAGCTGAAATTATAATAGCTTATGATACCAACTTCGTACTAACAATGGCTCTGTTGCACCCCCTCCAAAAATCAAGTTCCCAACAGCAAAACCACACAACACTTTCCCATGTCACACCAACAGACACAACCACAGAACCACCACACCAGAGCCTCCAACATGACCCAGATCCCCAACACAGGCACAAACCAATCAATCAATTCAACGCTCCAACCTCCTTTTCTCTCTCCTCATCAATTTCAACACCATTCCTAACTTTCTTCTCTAAATTCGACTATAAATGTGTGCAAGGGCATCTAATTGCACACATACACTTAGAACTTGGTGTTTGTTGGTTTAAAGCACAAAACACACTACATAAATAATTTCTCTTTTTTTAAGTTACCAAAACCAAAGTTATAGACTTTTTCTTCCTACTGCTGCAGACGTCGCTGCTCCATTTTCCTCTCCAGTCCGGGAGAGAGGGGAAAAAGCGGACAGCTCACACACATCAGCACTCGACTCAGGAAGAGTCTCATTGGAGGGAATGATCAATTGCTTTGTCTGTCTCTGGCCAGTTCCCTCTCAGTGAACACGGAAATGCAGATCGGGACTCCACACTCACTTTGCAGTTAGACTACGTCTTACACACACACACCACACTCTCTGGGCTAGCCCTCAGTCACACAAACAATAGGTTAGCATATACAAGGTACTGTGCACTTACAACATAAAACTCCAATGATTATAACGAGTACTCCTATTCCACTGGTCAAAAAGAACCACCCTTACAAGGTATATTGGTGGGACTCGAACTCACTCTCTTTGAACATATATTGGTGGGACTTGAACCCACAACCTTCAGTATATTGGTGGGACTCGAACCCACAACTTTTGATATATCGGTGGGACTCAAATCCACAATTGATATATCAGTGGGACTTGAATCCACAACCTTTCAAGGTACCTTGGTGGGATTCGAACCCACAAACCCAGGGGGAGAGCAACTTGCTCTGCACCTCGTGTAGGACATCTCTCTATGACTTATAGGCTCCCCATTTTCCTTATAACATACCTGGTCTACTGATGGTCCTTTGCTGCTGCAGTGGACAGGTGAGAGAGGGAGTTCTTCCGAGAAAAATCCTCGGAGTGCACTAAAGGTGTCCCTCCTTCAACTGGTGCTACGGGCAAGCAGAGAGGGTCCCATCTGGGTGTGCCAAAATTACCTTGCGGAAACAAACCCCAAAACTCGCAAAGAGTATTGAAGCAAGTATGTTTATTCACAGCACCAGGTGCATAGGGGATATCTCTGCCCAAGTATGCACACCCATTGCCTTTGTCCAGTTCCTTTTATGCAGTATAATGTTACATATGCATTAAATGTATTACATATACATTAGTTGTGTTACATAGTCATTAGCTGTGTGTCAGCAAATTCTTGAAAAATGGGACAGGAAATTATAACATATACCACTCCTATAACTCTGCCTTGGAACTCCCCCTTGGGGTCTTCTTTCAGGGGTCTTTGGGGGTCTTTTGGATGAAGTAAGAAGTCTTCCTCAACTTGAACTTTTTACCTTTGCTAAGAACTGCTGATTTGGCACCGTCCCATTAACTCAAAACTGGTATCATCTCCAGGAGCCTCTCTTTATCGACCTTCAAGGTCCCTTCTTTTGAACTTCAAAGTCCCTTATCGAAACTCCAAGTTTTTCTTTTCCTGCTAAAGTCTTCATTATAAAATTAACTATATCCTGTCTGTAAGTTAGCATAAGCAAGCAGGGTCCTATCCTAATTCTATTTAAAAATTAGCTAGCAAGCAACTAAGGCTACAATCTTGTATTATTACTTCATATTTTGATCACCCTTTATCACTCAACAGAGCCAACACCCCTAGTAGGTCCTGCAACTGGTGTTATCTACTGCTGGCAACTGCAAGGACTCCCTTTAACAGTTCACAGAATAACACTTTTTAATAATACAAATTGTGACAGATTAATAAGGTTTGTTGTTGGTGATGGTGTCTACTGCAAAAATATGTTTTAAAGTAGTCTACTGATACATATATTAAGTAAACAAAAGCTCTGATATGAAGCATATAATGTGCTATGGGGCGAGCACAAGCAAAAACTCTAGTCCTAAAAGTAGCATTTAACATGCATAGAGGATATTTCTCACCCAAGGCATCCCTCTGGGGGGGAAGATGGACTCAGCCCATTGACTGATCCCAGCAGTTTTGGTGGAGGTCTTCTCCCACTATCCCCCTATCCCCAACTTACTTTTTGTAGTGGTTTTGAGTCCAGGTCTTCCTTGGTAACGAGGTTGTAACCAAGGAACTAAGGCCATGTTCCCAGTATTCCATACAATTTTTACATAAGCAAGGGTATAAACAAGAAAGGAGAGGAAGCTCTCGCTCTCTTTCTTCCGGTGAACTGAAAGCAAAGGTTCTTTGCTATCATTCTTCCAGGGTGAAGGAGTGAGGCCTAGTGTGCCTGGTTGGCCTTGAGAAGCTGATAGTGCGGGCAGTTGTTGGTGCGGTTCTCTGTTATCTTGAGGAAAGTATTTGTTTTTTGTCCCTTTTTCCCCTTTTGGGGGGTTCCCTGTGTGTGATATCTTGTATATAATTCTAAATATATATATAAATGTGTGTTACTTGGAATTCGGTTGGTTTGGGTTCCTTTGGTTTTATATAGTCTTTTCGGTCTGTATGAAGAGGAGGGAGAGGGAGGGGGAAGGTTTGTCACTGTGGTCCAGGCACTTGGCTGGGAGCCAAGTCCAACATGGGACACTTTTGTACTTTCTTTATGTTTGGGTGGAGTTTGAGTGTCTTAGTCATTAATATCTTTTATTTCTGATTGGTGTATTTAATGTGGGGTGGTGTGGTTGTGGTTTGGCACCTGAGGAGGGGATTCAACATGGTTGTTGGCTTCAGCAGTAGAACATCTTGATTCTTCCTTGTCAAACAGGTACTTTATGGTCTCAGTACCATGGTGTTCTCCCATTCTGCTGGGATTAGAATGGAGGGGGCCACGTAGTGTCCACTTCGTTCCATGCTCCGTTCTGTTTCTCTGAGCAGATGTTTATTATTGTACTGGGGGAGCACGTTGACCTCAGTCCATCCAGGGAGTTGCATCTGCTTTTTACCCTAAAATTCTGAATCCCCTCTAGGTTTAACTCTATCCATCATCCCACACCCCTTGCCTCCTAACACAGGACTCCTCTTCTGTGAAGCTCAGCACCTCACACATCCCTAAATGACACTGAATGACAAAACATTTTAGAGACAAATTCAAGATAGATAAATTTGACCTCACAGTTACACAAAATCCTGTGTGGATTTCCCAAACCAAACCCAGGGAGGGATCTCTTTCACAAGCTGCAGCAGTCAGAGAGGAGACACAGATATTCCAAATGATGCAAGCAAAATGTTGTCAAACTGCTGGGACAAAATGTGTACAGATATGAACATTACAAACCTCAAAACAATCAATGTAGTAAACCAATATGAGCTTCTGCCAAATCACCTCCTTATGGGACACCTGTGAAAGAAGAAAATTCAATCCCACTTAGACCTGTTAGAAAAAGGCAGCAATATAACAATTAAACTACCAGTAAAAGAAGCCTAAAATGCAACAAAGGACAGAACATAACAAAAAATGCAAGTCATTGTATCATCTGGTGTTTTGACAGTATTATTCAAATTGGAGTAGCCAATCCATCCTTTTAGGGTCTTTTCAGCTTGGATACAATAATGTCTGTAATTGAACCTTGAACTTAAGCTGTTAGTGCCTCACTCAAATGATACATTAACTTATCCAATCCATGGTGCAGTAACAAAACTTCCTTCCCTCTCCCCCCCCCCCCCCCCCCCCCCCCCCCCCCCAGTTGTCTTAGGCAGTCCAGCGGGAGGAAGAAGGGGCTGTAGTGGGGACTGGCAGGTCCATTGGACAGTGCCGATCGACTGGTCTCCCGCTTCTCCCCCGTGGTTCTCCACGGGGGTGGGGTGACGGTCATTCCCTGGCATGTGCCAGGCAGCCACAGCCTTCCACGCGCTGCTTTCAGGAGCCCCCTTTCTCTTGGGCACCCTATTGCCATGGCAGCAGGAGTGGCAAGCTGGGAGCCTGATTAGGCAGGGCGGTGCCATGGGCAGCGGGGCCAGGCCGGAGGCGGGGGCAGTACAGAGCTGGATCATCCCTCTCGCCGCTTCCCTCTCTGAGACAGAGCCCGATAACTCATTTCTAGTGGTTCCCCATTAACAAGCGACCCTGAACCTTCCTAGGTTCCTGGGCAGGACTTCGAACTGCAGTCAGACAGTGCCCCAGGCTTCCATACAGCGACTCTGAGGGTCTGAAGCTGGACACATAAGCTCCAAGGGCTTCAAAGCCTACTGTCACCGCCCCCACTTCCGGAATCATGGATGCAAAAACCATGAAGGTTCCAGGGGTGGGGATGCCTTTGCCAGTAATTGTGAAGGTCAAAACTAATTGATTCCAGTTTTGGGGTAACAAACTGAAATTTTTATTGAACACGGGCTTTGCAATATAAGGGGCCGGTGGGTTGGACGTGTTAATGAGGAGGACCAGTTATGCTAACTAGGGGACAAATAATGCTAACTAGAGGATTACACAATTCTCTGCTAAGGTGAAGTAAGGTGGTTAATATTTCTTCGTAGTGAGGAATCACATGGGGGGAGAGGACAAAGGGGTTTCTACATCATTGTCATGGGTTTCTCTGGGCTAATTTTTTTCTCACCCCCCACACAATTGCTATAAGTTGAGAGAAGGTTTATGCAGACAAAAGAGACCTGATTGGGGAGAATAATATTAAGATTTATTACTAGCAAGATAAAAACTAAAGAACTATACATATACTACAATTCTAATCAGACAAAAGTACTATGTATTTACAGAAATACCCCTCCCCTCTTTGTATCAGTTCAGGAGGAGAAGTAATCTCTTTCTCCATTTTCAGAGCTCCAGGTCTTTTCAATAACTCTGCAGCACTCTAAAGTTCTTCTTCTATTATCTCTAGGAAAACAACTCTGATTCGTCGCAGCTGGAATTCTTTCTCTTTCTCTGTCTCATTTTTATGTCGGTCTCAGGGTTGGGCCTACCCCCCTCCTGGGCTAAGACGAGAGGCTGGGGGGTTACCCAGGTCCTGAAGGGCCTTCCATGGACTGCAAGGGGACACTTGCCTACCATGGATCTTCACCACAGAGTCACAGGGGATAATGGCTTTTGAGTCCACCCCTGTTTCCTGTGGGGTCCCTTCCCATGGGAGAACAGTCTTTGATAGACTTCGACGACGTGGGTCCATCTCTCAGACAACAGTTCTTCCATTCTCTGCTGTCCCTCAGGGTCACAAATTCAGCTGCACTAGCATGGATCCCTCACTCGGATTCCAACATCTTACCCGAGCCATTCTGCTCCAACATAAGTCTCTTTCCATGGCCTACAAGTCTCCAGCAGGACTCTGTTTCATTTCAGGCTTCTCATGAAGTCTCAGCTTCCTGATGCATCCACTTACTTCAGTGTAAGCTCCTCTATGAGCTGCATGGGGGTCTCCTCACCCCAATAAACTTCCACAGGTGGCAGGGATTTATTTTTCAGTCTTTTCCCTGCTGAAGGGAGAGAGAGAGAGAGGGGGGGGGGAGAAGCAGCCCGTCCTTCGAACTTCTCTCTCCTGCTGCTGCCAGCTTTGACCTTGAAGACCCATTATCTCTGCCTAGAATTTCTTCTGCAGCAACCTTGTCCAGGCAGTCAGTCCTTTTCTAAATTTTTTTTCTCTACTCTGTTACATGAGAG
The DNA here is from genome assembly GCF_003031625.1 of Empidonax traillii. Lineage (NCBI taxonomy): Eukaryota > Metazoa > Chordata > Aves > Passeriformes > Tyrannidae > Empidonax > Empidonax traillii. Next base: position 176,539 of record NW_020956884.1, read on the forward strand.
AAGGGGGGCTTCAGTGTCACACCTGCCCCTGGCCCAGGACCAGGGGAGGAGGGGGCCCTGGTCCACTTGGGGCCTGCCTCCTCTCCTACATGACTACTAATTTTATCTGCGCAACCACCTTCTCTTCTGTCTTCTTAAATATGTAATTGGCAGAGGTGTTACTAAAACTTTTGATTGACTTTGGTCCAGAAATTCACTTGGAGAAAACCATTTTCAGCCCCAGAGGGGCTAGGGCAAAACCATGACAATCATCTAACATCACCACCACAAAATCTTTCCATATTTAGCTGAAGGAGACAGGACAATTAAAAATAGCTAAATATTAACAGGTGATGAGGCTTTTGGTTCTCAAAGCAAAGAGCTTCCCCCAGGTCCCACTGTCCATGGTTTGCTGCTTAATCCTATCAGTTTCTTTCCCGCTGACAGCTGAGTTTCGGATTCCAACAAGTAATGACTGAGACTCCCTTTCGGTCCCCAGCTGTTGCCAATACGGCAGCGGCGGTGGAGGGACTGAGGCAGCCAAAAGTAGTAGCCATTTCACTGCTTACCACAACCACTGCGACGGCCACTTCCCAAGGGATCAGGTCCAGCCAGCATGGGTTTAGGAAAGACAGGTCCTGCTTGACCAATCTGATGTCCTTTTATGACCAGGTGACCTGCCTAGTGGATGAGGGAAAGGCTGTGGTTGTTGTCTACCTGGACTTCAGTAAAGCCTCTGATACTGTCTCCCACAGCATTCTCCTGGAAAAGCTGACAGGTCACAGCTTGGACAGGTGTACTCTGCTGGGTTAAGAAACTGGCTGAAGGACTGGGCCCAGAGAGTTGTGGTGAATGGTGCTGCATCCAGTTGGTAGACAGTCGCTAGTTGTACTCTCCAGGGCTCAGTATTGGGCCCAGTCCTGTTCAATACCTTTATTGATCTGGATGAGGGGATTGAGTGCACCCTTAGTAAATTCGCAAATGACACCAAGTTGGGTGGGAATGTTGATCAACTGGAGGGTGGGAAGGCTCTTCAGAGGGATCTGGACAGTCTGGATTGATGGACTGAGGCCAACAGTATGAGGTTCAATAAGGTCAAGTGCTGGGTTCTACACTTTGGCCACAATCTGTGAGGAACTGGGCTTTTTTAATTGCCTTAAAACATTGTGGAGAATTGGCTACATGACAGAGGGCATGTAGACCTACAAGAACTGAGCAAGCATGAACTTGGCAAAGTTAGAACACAGCTGGTGTAGTTACTGTGCAAGCAAGGTCACGCTGGCCTTGGCAGTAACCGTTATGCAATAACAAGATCTTGTGGTTATCTTGTGGGGCACCAGACCATGGGAAAAGAAGGAACTGAGAATTTCCATAAACAAGGATTGAGGGTGGTTCTGACTCTGAAGGCTGTTACCAATCGTAGAGCTAGGTTACAGAATATTAATGATCTTATTATGTATCCTATATATACTGTGATGTATAATCAATAAATGGAGCTTGCTGATACTCATATTGAGCATCCTTGCCTTCCCGCGCTGTGACATATGGTGCCTGCATGGGGGCTCACATGAACCTAAAAAGCCACGGTCCAGCATCGTACGGACGTCGGTCCTGACAGCAGCACGGGAGGGTGACAGAGCTGGCTCTGCACCCCTGAGTGACCGTATAGATGGGTCTCAGCTGACAAAGCATCACCGGTGTCTTGCAAGGGCTGCAACGGCATAGCAATATCCTGATCAGGTATGGAGAGACAAGTGATGCACGATTTGCTCAAATGCTTTTTACAAAAGTGAGGAGTTTCTGGCATTAACTTAGATAAGGAATTAGAAGGGTTATTGGCATTTGAGGTGGCCAAGGGTTGCTTTGTAGATCCTAATACAATTTTTTGTGTGGAAGAATGGTGAATTTTTGGGGATAAGTTATGGGAATCTGTATTGAATGATGATAAGACAGCAAAAAAGGTAGGGAAGGCTTGGTGAGTTGTTACTAATGCTTTAAAACAACACCAGGCAGAGCAAAAGGCTGCTAAGGCTGCCTCAGAACACCTTAACGCTACTCCACCCACGGTAACTCCACAGCCACAGGAGCAATCTTCTTGCCCACTGCCGCCAACCACACAGGTAGTGCACCTACCACTGGGAGCGCTGTCTCGTGCCTCTGTTGTTCCGGCTCCCCCTGAAAGTAGTCCACAGGTGCTGACAGCACCTGTGGGAGGTGATAGAGGAGACTCCGAGCAGTGCCCCCCGCCATGTTCCTGAGCCGCAGGTGTCTGACTCTAAGCCTCCTTTAGTGGACGCGGCAGGAAGTGAAAGGCAGAAGTTGTGGCAAGCCATAGCCCGAGATGCTCTTGCTGATGGTGATCAGGACGCAACTGATGCCATATCTGGGGCTTTCCCAGTAGTTTATGCACCAGCAGCTGGGGGAGGGATGACAGCCACCATTACTGCCCTAGATCAGAAACTATTATCTCAGTTGCGTGCTACTGTTAATGAGACCGGAATTCAAGGAGAACCTACCAGGCAGATATTGAATTATGAGTGGTAAAATAACTTATTGTTGCCAAATGACATAAAAAGCATTATGTGATTAATCCTGACTCAGCACCAACAACTACTTTTTAATGCCCATTGGCAGGCATTATGTCAAAATTCAATCGCAAACATCCGACAACCTGAAGATCTGTTACATGGGATTACTTTAGATGAGCTTATGGGGCTTGGACCCTACACACGTACTGAGGCACAGGTATTGCTAGGAGCCAACAAGTTAAGGGAATCAATGCAGTTAGCGCGAGCGGCCCTGGATCGTATTAAGTCACCAGGGGGAACTCCATCTTACATGAGTATTAAGCAGGGTCAAGACGAACTGTTTGGTACCTTTATAGACAAGGTTGTCAGCACTATTCAATCTGCTGGAGTGCCTGAATACATGCAGGGTGCGTTGTTAAAGCAGTGTGCGTTACAGAATTGCAATAATACCACCCGCAATGTCATTCTATCAATGCCTGGAAATAGGTCCCTAGAGGACTTGTTAGAGCGTACATCTCAGATGCCTGTGGGCCAGCAAGCCTTTTTGGTAGACGCTATAAAAGAGTTGGGAGTTAGTCTTAAGGAGCAGGCACAAGCTACCCAGGCTCAGGTCCTTGCTGTTCTTGCACCCTTGCAGCACCTTTAAAGACCCCGGGACGAAGGCCACAGAAAAGCCGATGTTTTCGCTGTGGAACAGAGGACCATGATAGCCCAACTTGTTCCTCTGTCTCAGCTGATGTCTGGAGCACCTGTAAATCGAGGCAACGGAGCATTTGACTCCACAGGTGCTTGTGTCCTTTTGACGGTTGACCTTAAGCGAAGGCCACAAAGAACTGTTTGCATTCAATACCAAGGACAAAGTATCACCCTGACAACCCTCTTGGACACGGGAGCTGATTGTAGCGTTGTGGCTACGCAAAAATGGCCGCCAAATTGGCCCACTTATACTACTGGAAACTCTGTTGCTGGAGTTGGAGGTTTAACAGTAGCCCGGCAATCACCTCCAGTGCTCATTACACTGGATAGTCGTGCAGTGTCTACTGTTGTGTCAGTTTTGCCACTTCCTGACACAGTGCAAGCCTTAATTGGTTGGGATGTGCTTGCTCAACTTGGCATTGTGTTAACAACTGACATCCCTTTATGAATGAGGCCGCTGTTTGGACTTTCTCGATCCCCCTTCGGTGGTTAAATGATGCACCGATCTGGGTTGAGCAGTGGCCATTAAAACGGGAAAGTCTTCTACAAGCTCATCAACTGGTTCAAGAGCAATTCCAACAAGGACATTTATGCTTATCTACTAGGCCATGGAACACCCCTATTTTTGTCATAAAAAAGAAGTCTGGGAAATATCGTCTTCTTCACAATCTGCGAGCAGTCAACAACCAGATGCAAGCTATGGGAGCGCTACAGCCTGGCCTGCCCAACCCTGCCATGCTTCCTGAAGATTGGATCCTTTTAATCATTGATTTAAAAGACGGTTTTTCATGATTGGGCTACATGAACAAGACAGTGTTTTGCCTTTACCTTACTGTCCCTAAATCGAGAAGCACCTGCCCAAAGATTTGAGTGGACAGTGCTACCTCAAGGCATGAAAAATTCTCCTACTCTTTGTCAACTTTATGTTGATGCAGTTTTACAACCTTTACGAAAAAAATGGCCTGATGTTATTGTGTATCATTACATGGATGATATTCTTTTTGCTAGTTTGATGCCACTTACCAATCTACACAAGTAACATATTATCGCTACATTGGGAACGTATGACCTAGTTGTGGCTCCAGAAAAGATCCAAGACAGTAGCCCTTGGCGATACTTAGGTTGGACCATTACGAATTCCCATGTTCAACTTCAGAAATTATCACTTAGTCTCAAGATAAAAACCCTACATGATGCCCAGAAGTTGTTAGGAGAATTGCAATGGCTTCGTCCTGTCATAGGCATCCCAAATGACAGATTAGACAGTCTTAGACCCCTTTTAAAGGGCACTGATCCATCTACACCTGTTACAGTTACTGCCAGACAACAGGAAGTGCTTCAATCAATAGCCCGGATGGTGGCTACGCATGCCATGCACCGTCGACAGTTGAACCTCCCTCTGAACCTCACTATTTTAAGTAATAATGGACACTTTCTTGCAGCCATCACTCAAGTAAAAACAAAAAACGGGGGAGAAAGATGAAGGAACACAAGAAATCATCGTACTGGAATGGATAGCACCTCCCTTACAACCAAAGCGTACTATACCAGAGCAAGTGACTGTGCTGGCTGACCTAATTAGGAAAGGTCGACACCGTATCCTGCAGATAATGGGTCAGCAGCCTGGTGAAATTCAATTGCCAATGCTGAAGAAAGATCTGGATTGGTATATAGAAAATTCACAGGAATTACAAAGTGCTCTTTTAACCAATGGGACCTTTATTACAACACGACCCCTACAATCACCTGTTTTAAACTGGATGGCAAATCAGGATTGGCTTGTTGTTCCTAAACGCTCCCAGTGCCCCCTACAGTCAGCTGTCACTGTTTTCACCGATGCAGGGAAGCGTTCCCGAAAAGCAGTAGCAACATGGAAGATTGCCGAACAATGGCACCATCAAATCCTGGACACCCAACCTGAAGACAGTTTACAGACACTCAAACTGTTAACAGTTGTCTGGGTTTTAACAAACTGGCTACACAAGCCAGTTAACATAGTCTCTGACTCAATGTATGTGGTTGGGATTGCTAACCACATAGAAAATGCCATGATCAAGGACTTAAAAAACAAGCGACTATTTTTGCTTCTTTTACAGATGCAAGGCGCAATATTTCAGAGATCTGCACCTTATGCCGTGTTACATGTTCGTAGTCATCAGTGGCCTATAGGATTGGGGGAGGGCAATGACAAGGCGGATCAGCTTGTTAGTGTAACACAACAGTGTTTACCCCCTGCCTTTTCACAAGCCAGAGACAGCCATAATCTATTTCACCAGAATGCGCAAGGACTGCACAAGGCCTTTAACATTCCCCTTAGTGAAGCAAGAACCATTGTTAAAACCTGTCCTACTTGTAGTTATCACAATCAAGGTGTAGACCTGGGAATAGGTGTCAACCCTAAAGGAATAGGTCCCAACGAAATTTGGCAAATGGATGTTACCCATATTCCCTCTTTTGATTGCCTCAAATATGTTCATGTAACAATAGATACATACAACCACATGCTGTGGGCTACAGCCCAAGCAGGAGAAAAGGCAAGAGATGTAAAGAGGCATCTTACTGTCTGTTTAGCCGTAATGGGGGTACCTCAAATGATAAAGACAGATAAAGGACCAGCCTATATTAGCAGTTCTCTAGCTCAATTCTTAAGACTATGGGAGGTAAAACATGTTACAGGTATCCCGCATTCCCCAACAGGACAAGCAGTTGTAGAGAGGGCTAATGGCACTCTAAAACAGTATGTTGAGAAATATGCTGAAATTCATGATCCGCGGGAAAAATTGTCCAAAACCTTGTTTGTAATGAACCATCTATGTATTTTTGGAGATCATGCCCTTCCACCAGTGCAGCGCCACTTTCAGTACAAAACAGAAGCAAACCGTTCCTGTGAAATGTGGGTTTGGTACAAAAATCCCACCACGGGAATATGGGAAGGTCCTGCAAAGGTAATATTTGTAGGGAGAGGGTACCTTTGTGTTTCTACCCCCACAGGTAACATTTGGGTCCCCAGTAAGTGGACCAAACCTGCTCCAGGACACCCTGACGACGCAACAGGATTGGGACCGAGCTCTAAGATGTCTTTAACACATCCTGAAACCGCTTCTGCAGACCGTGAGCCATCTGCTTCCTCCTCGCCTGTTGCAATGGATGAATTATGAACAACTGGTAGAACTGATTGCCATCCTACAGACTGCATGCTTTGGAGCGGTAATGCACCTGGCATGCCTGCGGTGTAGAGATCAAAGGTGTCAGAGGAGTGGGAGAATTTCTGTTACAATGTGGGTAATTGTTCTCTATCTCATCCTAGCGCCCATAGTACCCATTTTAACCATTCACAAAATTGATGTGCGACAGAACATGTGGGTTACTTGGGCAAATCAAACAGGTCAGACCTCCTTTTGTTTATCTTTGGCATCTGCCACAGCTCCCTTTCGGACCTGCTTAGTAGGGCTTCCTTTTAGAAATGGCACAGATGTGCAAAAGGCACTTGCAGGTTATTATAACAAAACCTGCAATGGCAGCTCTACTTCTGAAGTTTCAGCCTGTGTTATTAATTCGTTAAACCGAACCCTTCCATGGGATCCCCAAGAGCTTGACTTGTTAGGATCCATAGAAGTTGGTACCACTTTTAGCAATTGGACACAAACTTGTTTTGTTTTTGGTACCTTGCAACAAGGAATTAACCCATTTATAACTCACAACCTCACTGGTTGGACTAACGTGACTTCTCGTGCCCTTGGCTATGCCTATGTCAACGAAGATGGGCATTGTGGTACAAATAATACCTCAAGTTTAGGTACTTATGGTTTAGGTGTTTATGGTGCTGAGGTTAAGCCATCTAACAAATCTGTTTGGAATAATGTTTCTACCAAAGCTTTTCCTGAAGGAACATTTTTAATTTCTGGAGATAGAACTTGGCCCGGCATTCCAGTTCAGCCAATCGGTGGACCCTGTTACTTAGATACATTAACCCTATTTGCACCAGGTAGACATGACTTAAATGTTGCCCAAACCCGCCACTCACGGCGCCCCATAGTGGGGTTAGATCCCACCTGTAATGATGAGGTGAAGTTATGGGGAAAGGTTGAACGTATATTTGCTTCCTTAATAAGCCCTATAGGTACCGCTTATGCTGCAGCCAATATAGGCAAACTTGCTTGTTGGGCCATGAGACAGTCTAATGTTACTACTCGAGTACTTGCAGAGCTTGCTGAAGATCAAAATAGTTTGTGACATGCTGTATTGCAAAATCGAGCAGCAATAGATTTTTTACTTTTAGCGCAAGGTCATGGATATGAAACAGTAGAAGGTATGTGTTGTTTTAACCTATCTGATCATAGTAGGCCAATTCAGGAACAACTACAGTGGCTTAAAGAACATACCAAAAAGATAACTGTTCAATCCTCTTGGTTAGATGACCTGTTTTTAAATCTTGGTATTTCTGGATGGGATTTGAGCTTAGTGAAGGAGGGCTTACGCTGGTTAATCATTATTTTAATAATGTGTGTTGTTGTTCGAATAATATTTAGCTGTATAGTGCGTAAACTAGAGCAAATAACAAAAGCAACCTTTTTGGTTCAAAACAAAAACGGAGGAATTGTGGAGAATTGGCTACGTGACAGAGGGCACGTAGACCTACAAGAACTGAGCAAGCATGAACTTGGCAAAGTTAGAACACAGTTGGTGTAGTTACTGTGCAAGCAAGGTCACGCTGGCCTTGGCAGTAACCGTTATGCAATAACAAGATCTTGTGGTTATCTTGTGGGGCACCAGACCATGGGAAAAGAAGGAACTGAGAATTTCCATAAACAAGGATTGAGGGTGGTTCTGACTCTTAAGGCTGTTACCAATCGTAGAGCTAGGTTACAGAATATTAATGATCTTATTATGTATCCTATATATACTGTGATGTATAATCAATAAATGGAGCTTGCTGATACTCATATTGAGCATCCTTGCCTTCCTGCGCTGTGACAAAACATTGCTACTATAGCAAGCTGTGAAAGCCTCCTGCCAGGAGAGTGAAGATAAAGGCTAAGGGGAGGAGGCCATAGCCCACAAACTGTTAACTTTGAAGGTCTGAGGGGCAACTCTTTGGGGGTGCAACGCTTCTCTAGGTGTGTGATTCCTATCTAAAGAAGATCAGCAGCAACTCTCTGGATGTGTGATGTTTATCTCTGTAGTGGGTTGACCCTGGTCAGAATCCAGGTACCCACCAAAGTCACTCCCTCACTCTCCCTCTGCAACTAGTCAGAGGAGAGAGAAAAAAAAAACAACTAAGGATTCATGAGTAGAGACAAAAGCTGGGAGAGGTCACCTACTGATCACTTTCACAGGTAAAACAGACTCAAAGTGGGGACAGCACTCATATTCATTATCAACAAGACAAGAGCCAAAGAGTGAGAAATAAAACAGTCGTAAAAACACCTTTTCCCCATCCCTCCTTCCTTCCATATTCTCCCTCCTCCCCCCCAAGCAGTGCAGGGGGATGAGGAATGGGGGTTTCAGTCAGTTGTTGTTTTGGCCACTACTCAGGAGAGGAGTCCTTCCCCTGCTCCTGTGGGGTCCCTCCCATGGGCGACAGTCCTTGATGGACCTCTCCAATGTGAGTCCACCCCTCGGACAGCAGTTCTTCCCAATCTACTGTCCCGTGGGTCACTCTTCCATGAGGTGCAGTCCTTCACTGATAAGTTGTACTGACGTGGGTTCCCCACAAGGACCACAAGTCCTAACTGGGAAAAACCTGCTCCAGCGTGGGCTTCCCTCTCCATGGGCTGCAGTTCTCTGGCAGGACCCTGCTCCATCCTGGGCTTCCCATGGGGTCACAGCCTCCTTCAGGCATCCACCTGCTCCAGCATGGGCTCCTCCATGGGCTGCAGGTGGGTCTCTCTACCCCAATGGTTCTCCATGGGTTGCAGGGGGGCAACCTGCTCCACCATGGTCTGCACCATGGGCCTCAGGGGCACAGTTCCGGCTCCTGGAGCACTCCTCCCCCTCCTTCTACACTGACCTTGGTGTCTACGCTGTTATTCCCATGTTCTCACTCTGCTCTTCCCTGACTGGAATTTCTTCTGCGCAACTCTCTGTTCTTAAATATGTTATCACAGAGACATTACTATTACTCCTAATTGGCTTGGCCTTGGCCAGCAGCAGGAAGTCTGTTCAGGAGCTGGCTATCATTGACTCCATGGGACAGGGGAAGCTTCTAGCAGTTTTGAACAGAAACCACCCCTGTAACCCCCCTGCTACCAAAACCAAGCCACAGAAACTCGCTACAATCTCCTATGGACCAGGTCATGTCAAAGGCGGTTCCCATATGCACACACCCACAACTACCCTGGAGAAGGTCTCAGCTCTTAGCAGGGGTCCCTCTGAAGCACACCTTTACCCCTCCCCAAACATAGAATGACTTTGCAAAAACCAGCACCTCCAGCTCTCTGCAAAACTAGCATAACTGTGCAAAACAGGCACCAGGAGGGTTTCTGAGGGTATATAAACCCACTGAATTTTATATTTCATGGGCTGTTCTCCCCCACCACTCCCCAATGGACCAAGACACTAGCAACAACAACAGTAACCAAGTTCACCGTAGACGTTTGAGTGGTGACTATCAACACTTACTTTTTCTCTCTTTCTTTATCTTTTTTCCCTTTAACTCTTATTCTTTTCTCTCTCTCTTTCTCAGATGGAATAGAAACCCCTCTGTCATAGGTTTGAAAAGAGGTTGGAATTTTTTTCCAGTGTCGACCCCCCACCCCCATCTGTTTCTTCTGGGATCGGGGGGGGGGGGAAACAAAGCAAAGTTGCATGCGCTAGGCAGCGTGGAAGTGGGAGAACAGGACAAACTCTTGGGAAATGGAGGTTATTGCGGGGAGGGCTGGGAGTCTTGTTCAGGGACTTTTGGGTTTTTTCCACAGACTGGACAGATTGGGAGCTTCTGGTCTATGGTGTTGTTTGTTTTGGTTTTTGTTCAAACTGCAATGATAATGGACGTCTTCTGCTAAAGTTTTGTGCAGAGCAGCAACTCACCATCACCAACACTATCTTTCAACAGAAAGACCGTTTGAAGACAACCTGGATGCATCCTCAATCCAAGCATTGGCACCTCATTGACTATGTCTTGGTGCGACAAAGAAATGTTGCTGATGTTCATCATACTCGAGTGATGACTAGTGCAGAATGTCAAACAGATCATCGCTTTGTGCGTTGTAAACTTAACTTCCACTTTACGTTCAAACCTAAAAGGGGTGGCATTCCAAGGAGGAGACTTTGAGTTAGCAACCTTCAAACGGCTACAGTGAGAGACAGCTTCCAGGTAAATCTTGAAGCTAGACCTGAAGATCACCCCATAAATCCCTCTCCTGAAGTGCTTTGGCAACATATTAAAAATAGCATCCTGCAGTCCTCTGAAGAATCCTTAGGATTCTCTTTCAAGAAAAACAAGGACTGGTTTGATGTAAACAATCAAGAGATCCAGGAATTGTTGTTAAAGAAGAGAACTACTCACCAAGCACACCTTGCTCAGCCATCTTGAAAAGCAGCCTTTCGTCTTGCATGCAGTAAGCTCCAACAGAAACTTCGAGACATCCAGAACAAGTGGTGGATCAATCTAGAAGAAAAGATTCAATTATGTGCAGACTCGGGTGATTACAGAGGATTCTATGAGGCCTTGAAAGCAGTGTATGGACCTACACACCAGGTTCAAAGCCCTTTAGTCAGCGCAGATGGTCAAATGCTTTTCACAAATAAAACTTCCCTTCTGAATTGATGGTCTGAACATTTTCAGACTCTTTTCAGTACCAACCGTGTAGTTAAAGGCTCAGCAATCCAGTATATTACACAGCAACCGGTGAGAAATGGATATTGCCCCTACTATGGGAGAAACTCTTAAGGCCATACAGCAGGTGAAAACTGGCAAGGAAGCTGGGGTTGATGGAATTCCACCTGAAGTCTGGAATCATGGAGGCCAAGCACTCCATGATAAATTTCACAAGTTCATGGTGCATTGTTGGGAACTAGGCGAATTACCATCAGATCTTCGTGATGCAGTCATCATCACTTGTGGGGGAGCCCAGCTGGTTTTGGGCTCTCTGTAAGCTAAAATACTGGAGATGGAACTTGTACACCTGGCAGAGGGTCAGCCACGGATAGTAAGGACTGTAACACAGAATGGGTTTCCTGTCAGGAATGCTGACCTATGGTGTTCGGACATGTGTGGCTATGTCCAATCATGAGTTGTTATGTTAGTAGTAAACCAATAGTGCATGTACATGTGTCATCCAGAACTGTATAAAGGTAGATATACTGTTGGAATAAAGAGCTGGTATCATGAAACCGTGTCCCTATCCTGCCAATCACTCTGTATAAGAAGAAAGGAGATAAATCAGACTGTTCAAATTACCGAGGTATTACTTTGCTCTCCATTGCTGGTAAAAACCTTGCAAGAATTCTTTTGAACACATTAATACTCACTATAGCAGAAGACTTTCTACCTGAAAGCCAGTGTGGTTTCCAAGCCAACAGGGATACCACAGACATGGTATTTGTTCTCAGACAACTGCAAGAGAAGTGTAGGGAACAGAACAAAGGACTGTATGTTACCTTTGTTGATCTCACCAAGACTTTCGATACTGTGAGCAGAAAAGGTCTGTGGGAGATTTTGGAACATTTAGGATGTCCCCCCAAGTTCCTTAAAATGATCATCTCACTTCACGAGGACCAGCGCGGTCAAGTTGGATATGGCAATGCACTTTCTGAACCCTTTCCAATAGCAAATAGTGTGAAGCAAGACTGCATTCTTGCACCAACTTTATTCACAATCTTCTTCAGCATGATGCTCCAAAGGGCCACGGCAGACCTTGATGAAGAAAACAGTATCTACATCCAATATCATGCCGATGGAAGCCTATTCAACCTAAGGCGACTGAAGGTCCATACTAAGACTTTAAATCATCTTGCCTGTGAGCTGCTTTACGCTGACAATGCCGCCCTTGTCGCCCACACAGATGTAGCTCTGCAGTGTTTAACATCCTGCTTTGCAGAGGCTGCTGAGCTTTTTGGGTTGGAAGTCAGCTTGAAGAAAACAGAAGTTTTCTATCAGCCTGCACCTCAGGAAGTCTTTCATCATCCCCATATCACCATTGGCGAATCAGAGCTCAAATCAGTCCAGCAGTTTAATTATTTGGGAAGCATCATCTCCTCGGATGGTAAAATTGAGAAAGAGATAGACAACAGGTTAGCAAAGGCATATAGAGTTTTCGGTAAACTCCACAAAAGAGTTTGGTGTAATAAACACCTGAAGAAAAGTACAAAGATTAGTGTATACAGAGTAATTGTACTGTCTACTCTTTTATATGGGTCTAAATCATGGGTCATTTACCGGCACCACTTGCGTCTCTTAGAATGCTTCCATCAGTGCTGCCTCCGTACAATCCTAAACATCCACTGGACTATGTGACTAATGCATCTGTTCTTGAACAGGCAGCGGTTAGGAGTATTGAGGCCATGTTGCTGAGGACACAGCTGCATTGGGCAGGGCACATCTCCAGGATGAAGGACTATGGCCTCCCTAAGATTGTGCTCTATGGCGAACTTGCCACTGGCTACCACAAGAGAGGAGCCCCTCTCATGGTTTTGCTGGTTCTTAGGAATTAAGCGGGAATTTTTCTTTTCCCCCCTGCCCACTGCATGGAGGGATGTTAAGTGAGCAGTTAAGTAACACAAAAGAAACTGCCTCTTAGTTAATGGCCTTCAGAATCTCATCTCCTAGGAAACAGTGGGGAGGAGTTCTGACTGGTTGCTGAAGCTGGAACAAGGTCAGAGTAGGAGTTCAGTGGGGTTTTGTTCTCAGTCTGGCTGCCAGCTGTGGATTCTGCTTGGATTTTCATCAGAGAGGAACTGTTTCAGGAGGTTTTTTTCCCCTTTCCCATTCCCGTTTGTTTCTTTCTTAGTAGTGGTTTTTGTGCACATCAAAGGGAGAAGGAAAACTATACTGCCCAATTCAACCAGTCGAACAGAGTGAGTTTTTTCCCATTGGGGAGGACTTTTTTTTGTTGTTTCTCTCCCTCCTCTCTCTCCCCTTTCCCAGTGTGTGTGAGGGGTGGGAAACCCATTTTTGGTTTCTCCAACACATCCTGGAGGGTGTCATTTCATGTGGCCACGACCAGTGATTCCACAACGCTCCACTGCTGACCAGCATAAAGAACTGCAGGCTCTGCATTTCCAGTGATCCAACAGCGCCCCCCTGGTGACTGACACAGGACACTACAAGCTCTGCATCTCCGGTGATCCAACAGCGCCCCTTGTTGACTGTGGTTAGAATTACACCAAAGGGGGAAAACTGAACTGTTTACCTTTTTTTTCTTTGCTTGTTTATTGGTTTGTTTTGAAGAGGATTATTTACTGGTGTAGGAGCATTGTTTGGTTGTTTTACTTGTTTTCTTTCTGCCAATACACATATATATCTTTTAATAAAGGGCTGTTATTTTTCCTTTTTTTCCCTGAATTGGAGCATCTTAATTTTGGATTTACGATTGCTTAGAGGGAGGAGTTTGGGTCTTCCTCATAACTCATCCTCAGCAAAACACCTGTGTTTTATTTAAACTGAGACAGCCCCAAAGAGGAGATACAAGGATTCCCTGAAACAATATCTCGGCCATTTTGATCATCATCATTCGTCTACTCTGGCCTCCAATCAGGAGACATGGAGACACTCTATTTATAACGCTGCTGCTTTTTTTGAGAACACATGTAGAATCATTCTTGAGGAGAAAAGACAAGACAGAAAGAACTGTGTCTTGACGATACCACTTAAGGAAACTTTCTGTTGTGCCTTTTGCAACCGGACTTGTCTATCTTGCATTGGTTTTTTTAGCCATCAGCACATTTTCAGCAAGCGTGGGCAGAGTCCTCAAATCTTCGTTTGTGAAACCTAGCCATGATGATGATGATGTTCTATATATATTTTAGTAAAGAGTTGTTATTCCCTTTCCTACATTTTTTGCCTGAAGCCTCTTGATTTCAAAGTTATAGTAATTTGGAGGGAGGAATCTTCTTTCTACTCCAGGAAGGCTCCCACCCTCCTTAGTTGACATTTTGTCTTGTTAAACCAAGACAGCCCCATATTGCCAGTGTGAAAATCTAATGGAGAATAGAGACTAACAGTAGGTTATCATGGCCTGAATGAAGTCACAATGCCACTGAGTGCTGGTTGTACCAGACATATTGGAACTTCAATAGGAACTGGAGTCAAAGGTAACCAAGTGGTGCCACAATTGACATTGCAAATGCGATTTTCTCAATCTCTCTGGCAACAGAGTGCAGGCCACAATTTGCTTTCACCTGGAGGGGCATCAAGTATACATGGAATCAATTGCCTCGGGGGCAGAAACACAACCCTACCATCTGCCATGGACTGATCCAGACTGCATTGCAAAACGGTGAGGCTCTAGAACACCTGCAATACATTGATGATATAATCATATGGAGCAATAGAGCAGAAGAAGGTTTTGAGAAAGGGAAGAAAATAACCCAAATCCTCCTGAAAGATGGTTTTGTCATAAAACAAAGTAAGCTCAAAAGACCTGCACAGGAAGTTTAGCTTTTGGGAATAAAATGGTGGATGTCATCAGATCCCAATGCATATGACCAATAACATAACAACATCTCCACCAACTAGTAAGAAAAATAAGCTTTCTTAGGCATTGCAGGATTTTGAAGAATGCACACTCTTCAAAGCAGGTCAAGGGAAGTGATTCTGCCCCTCTACTCTGCTTTCATGAGACTGCACCTGGAGTAGTGTGCCCAGCTCTGGTGTTTAATTTGGTTTTCAATGTACTTCTTGCTTTTACAGAATCTATGTGCTTGTCATGGATGGGATGACGAATGAAGTAGGAACTGAGGTTGGGTTGATGAGGGTCAAGTTTTTAAAAGCATTATTGTCCTTTGGAAGGAGGTGGGCTCTCCATACACCTAAAGGTGAATAGAGTTTGCTGTAAAACTGCAAAGGTTGGTGCAATGCAGACTATGTTCTTGATAATCTAGACGTATTTGATAAGATTAAATAAGAAAAATACTTTATACCTTCTTGGATGGCAATGCCTAGTAGACTACTGTGGGATATCAGTTCACATGGGCAGAAGTTAATGAGGTAAAAATTGCTGAAGTAAAGAAATAATAAGATTTTTACATTACCCTCTTGTGTTGCATAGAGAATAGCTATCTAAAGAATTGTATTTGGTTTGTGCAGCAAGGTTCTGGTGGGGGGGATACAGTTGTGGTTTCTGTGAGAAGTTGCTAGAAGCTTCCCCTGTGTCTGACAGAGTCAATGCCAGACAGCTACAAGATGGACCTGCTGCTGGCCAAGGCTGAGCCAATCAGTGATGGTAGTAACTGTGAAAACATATTTAGGAAGGAGAAAAAAAAAGTTATTGTGCAGAAGCAATTGCAACCAGAGAAGAAAAGTGGGAATATGTGAAACAATTTTGCAGACAACAAGGTCAGTGAAGAAGGAGCGGGGGAGGAGGTGCTTCAGGTGCTGGAGTTGAGATTCCCCTGTAGCCTGTGGTGAAGACCACAGTGAGGCAGGTTGTCCCCCCTGCAGCCCATGGAGATTCACGGGGGAGCAGATATCCACTTGCAGCCCACTGAGGAGACCTGTTTCAGTGCCTCATCACCCTCACAGAAAAGAATTTATTCCTAATATCTAAACCTGCCCTTTTTCAGTTCAAAGCCATTCCCCCTTGCCCTATCACTACATGCCGTTGTAAACAGTTCCTCTCCAGCTCTTGTAGGTTCACTTCAGGTACTGAAAGGCTGCAATAATGTCTCCCAGATCCCTCTCTTCTTCAGGTTGAACAACCCCAACTCTTAGACTTTCCTCAATGAAGAGGTGTTCCATTCCTCTAATCATCTTCATGGCCCTCCTCTGGACTCACTTCAACTGATCAATGTCCTTCCTGTACCAGGGGAACAGCTGTGTCACCAAGTTCTCAGCTTTTAAGTTATCCCCATGACTAATGTTCCTCTGCTCACAAGACAGCACAATTTAAGCTTCCCTGATAAATCATCAGTGAGTCAAGAAACATTTCACTTCTTTAGTGGTCTTCACATTTTCACATAACAATGTGAAGTTGAGAGCAGGGGAAATTAAGCTTGATTTACAACAGGAAAAACATTGCCTATCAGATTGCTCTTCCATATGTAGTCACCAGAGCTAGTCAAAGATGAATCCTACCAATAAGTGAATGGCAGTAAATGGAAAATAGGTAGGACATGATGACTCTCCATCAACCCCAAACTGTATTTCTTCCATTTGAGTCAAGGTAATTTCTGATTCTGCGCTCAATTACTTGAAGAAAAATCTGTTTCATTTAAGGTTACAATCAGTTAATCCACTCCCCTACAGATCAGTCACAGCAAGCATGTGAAAAACAAATATCCTTCCTAAAGAAGCCTACACTTATTTAACTATGACCAGTGATAGAAAACAGCTTCTCATCCAGTAATCTATCTAATTTATGATTATATTTATTGTCAGGTCAAAAAGAAACTCCACTCAAAAGTTAATCAGCCATTTTCTTAACAAGAGCAATTTATCAGGCACGTTCCTTCTGTTTAGTGTTTGAATCATAAAACAGAATCATGGAATCATAGAATCAGATGGGTTGGAAAGGACCTCTGAGATCAAGTCCAACCCTTGATCCACTACCACCACAGTTACTAGACTATGGCACTCAGTGCCACATTCAGTCTCTTCTTAAATACCTCCAGGCACAAAGAATCCACCACCTCCCTGGGAAGCCCATTGCAATGCCTGATTACCCTCTCTGTAAAAAATTTCTCCCAAATATCTAACCTAAACTTCCCCTGGCAGAGTTTGAGACCATGCCCTCTTGTCTTACTGATAGTTACCTGGGAGAAGAGACCAACCCCCACTTGCCTACAACCTCCTCTCAGGTAGTTGTAGAGAGTGATGAGGTCTCCCCTGAGCCTCCTCTTCTCCAGACTAAACAACCCCAGCTCCCTCAGCCTCTCCTCATAGGACTTGTGCTCGAGTTCCTTCACCAGCCTCGCTGCTCTTCTCTGGACCTGCTCCAGCACCTCAATGTCTTTCCTGAAATGAGGGGCCCAGAACTGGACACAATATTCCAGGTGTGGCCTCACCAGCGCTGAGTACAGGGGAAGGATCACTGCCCTGCTCCTGCTGGTCACACTTGTTCCTGATACAGGCCAGGATGCCATTGGCCTTCTTGGCCACCTGGGCACACTGCTGGCTCACGTTCAGCTTCCTGTCGATCCAAACTCCCAGGTCCCTTTCTGCCTGGCTGCTCTCCAGTCACTCTGTTCCCAGCCTGTAGCGCTGCAGGGGGTTGTTGTGGCCAAAGCGCAGGACCCAGCACTTGGCCTCATTGAACCTCATCCCGTTGGAATCAGCCCAACTCTCCAGTCTGTCCAGGTCCCTCTGCAGGGAAGTGTGTTTATATCTGCTGTTTCCATCTTCACATTACATTTGTACTTCTATCATAATGAAAACCTCGTGTCCCTCTGGGCTGACATAAGCAACCACCCACCCACAAATATGGACCAACTATTAGATGATGAAGTTTTCAAATTTCCAAACTACAACAGTTGCAAGAAACAAATTTGTTATGAAAACAGCTATTAAGAAAAAATAAGTTGCAGTGCAGTTAAATTTCTGTCAAAAATAACACTATGTCAACACAAGTCTTCATTTATTTCCAAGTGTTCAAACTATTATTACACATATGACATTTAATGATTTTTTATTTGAACATTAAGATAATTATGAGTTGGAGGGTGCATATTTCCAGTGGCCTCTCTGCAGCAGATACCACCACAACAAAATATGAAACATACCACACAGTTAACAAAATGACATTTGAGTTCTCAGAATTACAATCAATTTCTTGCTAAAAGATCACATAACTAGTACATAACTGGAACATTTCCTTTAACAGAAATATCAAACTTAGTACTGCATTTGTTAAACTTCAATATGAACATCTATATGTAAGAGCAACTTTGTTCATGACAGTTAGATTTAGCACACATATGGTACTTTGGCAGCTCTGATCGATTTTTCCTCCTAAGCTCCATAGCAGATTTAATTTATAAAACATATTGCTAATATGTCCAGCATAAATATCAAGAATCAAATGCATTTTTCTTCTGCTACTTCAATGGGAAAGGGAGCAGTTTTTATCTCATATTACGCAGTCTTCTCACATATGCATAATTTCCTTCCATGGACATTTCTACCCTATCTACCATTTTGTCTGAAAAAAAAATCTTCATTAAAAAAAAAATCTAAATATTCTCCTCAAATTAGAAAGACTACAGCCATAAACAATTACATGACAAATCACTACCAACTATTTATTTCAAAGTAACATTGAATGTGTCAAATTTTTATCAAGTAACCACCATGTCAGTCATCTGAAGTGCAATGAATTCCCTCGCAATTAAACAAATCCCATTTTGAGTTCATTTGTGAAACTAATTTATTAGTTACCTTTTTTTTGTAGGAGAATCATGCAGACATTAAGATGCTTAGGTAAAATATATGATATTTTATTATTATTAGAGGCAGAAATATAACTGGCAGATGGAAAACTATTTTTAAGCACATAAGCTAAGTAAAATCAAACTGTGCCAAGTTTTCTCAAGTAATTATAATCACAAATTCAGCAAGGGTATTATCTATAAGAGGAACTAATAGTTCTTGATTAACAAATACTAATTTCTTTGAACATCTCTACCATTGGTTTCCACAAGAGAACTAATCATTATTATGAAAACTTTTTCACTTACTCCCCCAAAATTAAACTGAGATTAGCTCAGTTGGTTAGAGCATGACCCCAAGGTCACATGTTTGATCCCCGTAGAGGTCACTTAAGAGTTGGACCCAATGATCCTTGTGGGTCCCTTCCAACTCAGAATACTCTGTGACTGTCTGGAATTTAATTCTCCACCTTCCTGAACACAATTACGTTGTACACAACTGACATCCAATGACCTACTACTACAGTAGTCTAAGTGAGGACAATGTTCCCTGTATTATGATAATCATGCACTTTAAAGTAGTCACATGAAAGTTTTGAGGTAAAAATGGGTGAGATCTGGTTGCAAAATTTCAGTTTTAAAGGGAAATAAAAAGCATACATACATATCACAAAAACTACATCTAGAATCTGTTGACAGTGATATGAAGCAATTTCTTTCATTCACTCATCTGAAAATTTTAGTGGTTATTTCATATTTATTCTATTTGGTCCAAATACCCGACATGCCATTAAGAGTCACACACAAAAGAATGTTGTGCCCAAAAAACACAGCTACTACCACAAAACATCTCTTCATCCTTTTTATTCACCCTCAAGCAGTTTTTAAAAACTCAGATTTCCTGAGCTATACAAAAACATAGTTTAACTTTATTTGAAATATTTGAAATATGTCAGCAATGGATAAGTTAAAAAGTGGGTGGAGGTATCTGACATAATGGTTAAATTAAATAATATATATTTGATTTCACCTTTCCTCACCCTTCAATACCCATTTGTACTGAATTATAAACTCTGCAGCACAGGAACAGTCTGTGTATGGCACTTAGGAGAATAGGACTTCCATGCATGTTTGCAATATAAACAATTATATTAAAATATGCCAAAATAAACAAATAGTCAATTCCATTAATGTATACACAATGGTTTTTAAATACATTAAATTTAACATCAAATTGGAAAATTACATGGTTGTATATTCACTACATAGTCTGGAAATGTCAATTTTCATGAAGTTGTTTCAAAGCCAAATATACAGGTCCAAAGGAGGGCTACAGAGATGATTAGAGGGATGGAACACCTCTCTTATGAGGAAAGGCTGAGAGTTGGGGTTGTTCAGCCTGGAGAAGAGAAGGCTCCAGGGAGACATTATTGCAGCCTTTCAGTAAAGGAAGCCTATAAGAAAGAAGGGGACAAACTTTTTAAGAGGGCATGTTACAATAGGACAAGGGGTAACGGTTTTAAACTAAAAGAGGGTACATTCAGGCGAGCTATAAGGAAGAGTTTTTTTATGATTAGGGTGGTAAGACACTGGAACAGGTTGCCCAGAAAGGTGGTAGATGCCGCATCCCTGGTAGACAAGCAAAGTGCACTAGAGTCATGATCCACTATGCACCAGTGTTTCATTGTAAGCACTGAGTACCTTCTGTACAAAATATAAAACAGTTGTGCACATGTAAGCCACACAAGGCAAGCCAAGTTAAATGGTTTGGGTGGGTAGCATGGACAGGGCAGGAACATGACAGTCAGATGTCTCGGCTGAAGCAATTTTAACTCCCTTTGTTTAATCTGTGTTATAGCCTAGTTTAAGCATCATTCTTTACACAATACTCCCAAATGAACAAAAACCCTACAAAGACAGCTTAACTGTTCTTTTCTATAGACTAAATAGTCAGTATGTATTCAAGAATATTAATTTAATGCAAAGTTTGGAAAGAGTACCTAAACAATAACCACAATTGGAGTTTTTAAAAACTATCTTACTTTAAAGTATGTCTATTACTCTAAAAGTTTATGCATCACATTCAAAATCTAGGGTCTAAGAATAAAGCCTAATTGTATTTTCTAAGTCAAGCAAGCTATAGAAAAATGGGAAGAAATAGTGTGTGGCTTGATTTCAAGTGTTATTGTATAGCATACTTCATATAAGTAATGTAAAAAATGTCTATATGCTCAGGACCGCTTGCATCTGAATAAATACAGTAAATTAGTAAATAGTTTTAAAATTACCTACAAAAATGTGGTTTACCAGGTATTCACTGTTTGTATCAAGTCTTAAAGCTGGAAGTTGTCAGGGCAAGCGTATGAAATAAAATAAAAAAAAATTAAAATTGAGACATTTTAAGAAATCTCCTCAGAAAAAAAAATCACATTAACAGTTAACTAAAGTACAACTAAAATTAAAGTTATTAGGCAACCTTACCAGCACCTTTAACCAAAAGGTTATGCTTTACATACTATTTACACACTATTTGATTTGTTTATTTTATACCATGAGGTGAAAGCAACACATTTCCTTTTAGTAAAGTATACACAAATAGCCTCACTCAGAATAAACTTTTAATGCACATAAAGTATTCATCTTATAAATCATTTTGAAATCCAAATATACAATAGTTTGGAAAACAATATTTTAGAAAACAAATGTCAATGTAATATGACAACTTAAAACAACTAAAATGATAAAAGGTTTCTGTATCGCTCTGTATTTACAGTTTTCTTACTGCATCATCAATATCAGAAATCTGTTCCTTCAGCTGGTTCCACTGTTCTGGATTTAAAGAAATACCTGAAATGCATTAAAAAAAAATACTTAGGACAAAAAAAAAATTGTAGTGCAAGATCTTGCATAATTACTGTCAAGGCTGGTTTCATACACAAAGTGTATGTCATGACTATTAATGCTTAACCTACCTCAAGTGTAACAACCACTTCAGTTACAAAGAAAGTACTCATTTGGAACACTTCTGTTTAAATTTAGACCTTAGCTTATCTCCTTACAAAGACAATGTGTGCAGTATAACAAATTCATTCACAAGTGTTGGGCTAAATGCAGAAATACAGCCCTGGACTTGATAGAAGGCAGTACAAAAGAAATGAAGGAAGTCAACTGTATTCCTGTTGGCTCCTAAAAGCAATACCTCTGTGGACTGAACTTCTATGCGCTTTTAAAGTACCATAATTCTGGGTTTTTTTCCCCTCCTGTTTCTTAAAGCACTGTGAATAACAAACTATAAGTAACATTTTGGAGAGACTATTACCACTCTCTAGCACTCAAAAACCAACATGGAAATCCAATTGTAATAAAAGCAAGAAGTGGAGTTAAGTTAATCAACGGGAAATGTATGGCTATGTATATAACTCCCATACCAAATTTATTTATATTCGATGCCTTGTTTTCCATAAATTATGGGGGAACCATTTAGGAAAACTGACTCAGGCCAATGAAACCATTTCTCTTTTGTTTATTATCTACAGATAAACCTAATCATTTGTTAAAATATAAATCATTAAAAAGTAAAAACATTACTTTAAAAATACCACATAGCAACAAAGTATAGAAATCTGATACACAAAGTTCTCCAGCAAACTGCAGACAATGTTTTAATACAAAATAACATGAAGCTGAACAATACCTTTTCTGCCAGGCTTCATTTCACCTTCTTGATCCAACCAATATTCTCTAATATCAATTAAGACTTTTCCTTTAAAGTCACGAACACTGACATACCTCATTTTGCCAATCTGTCAAAACACATATAAAGATATCTTTTAGATACCTTACATATTACAGTATTCACTTTTCCCAGCAGTATCAGACTTGGACATGTGACACTGCACACTGCAGCTTATTTTAGACACCAGTAAAACAACTAGATCAAGAGCTTAATCCAGAGCAGTCAGTAGGCAAATAAGTAATGACAATATAAATGGATGAACAACTTAAAACCAGTTGAGCATTCAATGCTCAATGCAAGAGTGGTTCTCCTAGAACAAAAAAATACCTGTATTCTTAACAAGCTTGCATCTTACAAAACCTACTAATTTAGTGTTTTCTGAAATAAATTTTTGCTTCTGTTATAACCATCTTTGTTAGTAGCAGTTTTAAACAAACAGGGAAGAGGGAGTTTTACTCCCAAATCTAAGTTTTAGTCCATTCCATATGCACAGAAATCAAATTAGATATTCACATGAGATAGGTCCAATTTTGGTTCCACTCCCTTTTTTTTCCCTTTTTCTTTTTTAAAACACAGTAAATACAGAAACAGAAGTAAGCCACCAACTGCCCCATGCCTGCTTCCACCAGTTCACTGGGGCACTTTATTGGAACTGTGGTTAAAAGACTGTACCAGATGTTCCAAGAAACCCCCATACAAATACTTGAAGTTTACCAACACGTAGCATGGTATGAAATTACTTTGAAATATCATAATTTCACACAGTGGATTAAATGAATTATGAGGGCTTTTTTTTCTTCTCCAAAGAGAAAAACAAGGGGAGGGGGGAATCAAAGGGAAGAGAGACAACAGGCACACTACACATTACACTACATATTTAGGCTTTATCAAATTTTCTTAAAAAAATATAAAAAAACTATTTATTCACATAAATTCAAAATATGTGAATTTGAGAACCAAAAATTTTATAATAAAAACAATTAAACAATTAATGTAAGAAATTCTTAGTATTTTGTATGCACCTTCTGAATACACTTTATGAAAAAAGAACACATTATCACATAAACAATTTTAAAAATAGAATATTCCTTCCTGATATAACATTAGTTTCAGTTTTCAGCTTCCTTAATTTATGCATCTTGCACTTTGACATAATTTAACAGGGGGCAAAACACATCTTACTAGCATTGTCTGACCAGAAATCATACATAACTCTCCAATCAACTAAACTCATCCACAAATGTTTAAGTCATAAAAGTTGTTATTTCACAAAATATATATAAACAAATATGCTTTGTGTTTGCTTAAAGTAATTTTTCTTCTTATGCAGATCATGCTAAATTAACTCTAAAATTTATTTTTAAACAATTGGGGTGTCTTTAGATAGCATAAGGATTTCACTATTAAAGATAAGACTACATGCCTTACTTCAACTACAGTAAGGTGAGGGGCAATAATACAAAATACACATAATTAATTCAGTCAGTAAGTCTACCTTAAATGAGAAGAGTTCCATATGAAAATGCTAAAATGCTAAAAGTTAGGGTTTACACCACTGTCTAGATTTCAGCTGAATGCTCACGTTAAATTTTGAATGCTTAGTTAAATTCTATGCAAAACATTTGCCACTGCTAAAAAGCTTTAAATAGGCTTCTAAAGTACAGTTTAAATAACTCAAATGAACCTAGATTTTGGTTAAGTAAATAGATGTTTCCTGAAGTTCAGTTACCTGCAATTCTGGCATTGAGTCATTTCTGACTAATTCTTTTTTCATGCATCAGCTGATAGACCTAGAATAATTTCACTCATCTAAGATGCCTTTGTATCTCTGTAACAACACATTCATGTTCCAAGGGCTGCATTGATTTATAGTAGGGTAGCTACTGCAGTTCAATCTTCATAAAAAAGTTCATATGCTTTTGTGCTGGTTTTGGCTGGGGTAGAGCTAATTTTCTTCCTAGTGGCTGGTATGGGGCTCTGTTTTGGATTTGTACTGAACACAGTGATGATAATAAAGAGATGTTTTAGTTGTAGCTGAGCAGGCCTTACACAGAGCCAAGGTCTTTTCTGCTTTTTGTACTGCCATGCTGGCAAGGAAGTTGGGGATACATGGAAGGTTGGGAGGAGACACAGTCAGGACACCTGATCCCAACTGACCAAGAGATTTTCCGGACCATATGGCATCATGCTACAACTGTAAAGTGGGGGAAAAAAGGAGGAAGGGGGAGGGAAATTTGGAGTGATGGCGTTTGTCTTCTCAAGCAACTGTTACACGTGATGGGGCCCTGCTCTCCTGGAGATGGCTGAACACCTGCCTGCCCATGGGAAGCAGTGAATTAATTCCTTGTTTGGTTGCATGGTGCTTGGTTGCTGGCTGGGGTTAAACCATGACAGATTTTTATTAAATATCACAGCTCCTTAGATATATTATTCTATTAAATTGAACATAAGCCATTAAAAACATTCTTTCCAGGTTTCCATTTCTTAGAATAAAATGCACTGAACTGTGTCTAGGTTTATTTCACAGCTATGCAACTGACTTCCTGTATGAGTTGCAGTAACCACCTTTTTCACCATTTTTCCTCCTATTTCCTATTTGCCTCGATTAAACTGTATATATGCTGTGGAAGTAAAAACAGCAAAAAAAGCAGACTTCCTTTTTATCATATGTATAGCATTAGAGGAAGGACAATGAGCAAATATAAACTGCTAGAATAGAGAGTCCTGCAAACAGCAGAGATCTGTAACAGCATATTGGTCTAGCACATGAATTCTGAAATTCAAGTGGTCACCAATGCATTTCACAATGTCCTGGTCCCAGCCAGGACAGGGTTAATTTTTGCAGCAGTCAAGAGGGGATGGAGCTTATTCTATAACACCTCACATCATTGCCACCAGTCAGGTGAGCCCCTGGTGACCTGGATGCTCCAATGCTGGGATATTGAAGCCCCCTATATGAAACTAGATGGAAGTGAAGCCAAGCAACTGGAATCCCTGTCCCAGGATGTGGGCTTTGCCAAGAGGATTAGGAAGAGAACAGAAACTCAGTCTCTGGAGGCAACTCTTGTCAAGCCTGAGGGAAAGGAATTCTCTCAAGAATGATCTAGTAGTGTGCCCAAGCAGGTGAAACATCATGGAGAAAGGTATCCAGTACCTGAGAGAATTAGTTGTGCTGGAGGTAATCTATAGGGATTCAAATAACAAGCAGTCCCCTGTAGATCCAGATGAGATCCAGTGTACACAATACATGTGGCAGAAGTTTGTATGGAGCGTGCCATCGTCATACACCAACTCATTGGCAGCATTGATGTCAATGAAAGAAGGAGAACAAACAGTGCTTCAGGTGACTACCCGACTCTGGCAATATGAGAATCATCTTTTTTCCTCCCTACCAACCTGTGCCCCTGTAACAACCAGATAATATAGAAATGCTAAAAAAAGTATTTCACCATTGTTTCTACATGTCAAAACTTCCTACCAAAATTTCTCAGTCAGCCCTCCTGCCAGAAGCCCTTACCAGAGCTTCCTGCTGGAGTTTTCCTACCACAAGATCCTGCTATTCTTTATGGTTATCATATATCTTCGAACATCTGAATAGGGCTACATGCCAAAGAAACCATGTACAATCTCCTTTAAACACTAGAAAAGTTGAGGAAAAATTTTGGAAAACTAGAGAGAGGAAAGGGAAAGAGAGAACCGGTTACAGTAGCTGAGCATCTCTCTTCCCACCTCCCCCTTGCCTTTTCTCTGCCACCACATGCTGCCTGTCTGCCACCGGAGACTGAAACTCTGCTGGCCTGGACAAGAACTGAGACTGACCGTGCCACATGCATGAGTTATACCTTATCCTCCTACCCTTACCACATTTCTGAGGACTGAAAGGTGCTGCTTACCGAGGATCAGAACACTGCACAGCCTGGGACGCAGCTAAAACGTGAGCAGCAAAGCCACACACATCCTGACTGCATTCCAGAGAACTAAGCTGCTAAGATGACATTCCACACACACACACCCAGTTAAAGAGATAACATCGAAAAGTGGCAGAGAGAAATAAAAAAAGGCAGAAACTGTTCCCCTACTACCACCATCTCAGCTAAAAGATAGTTTGGTGGTAACTTTCCTATGCTTCTAAAAGTAATCTTAGCTTTTTCCAACCTTATTTTTTCCTCTCTCTTTGCATCTCTTACAATTAATAAAATAAAAATATCATTTTTTTGGTATCAACAGATAACTCTGAGTTTTAATTTTGCTCAGGGAATATTCGAATCTGAATAGTGCCCATCCAGTTGCTCTATCAGTCTCCTTCCCAGTCAGAAAGGGGAGAGTCCCAGGTGGATCTGGACTGACAACATAAGGGTGAATTATTTCTGTCTCAGTGGGGCCTCACGTCATCAGGGAAGAGATTCAACATACAGATGGGCTTGTGATTGAAGGGTGGATTTAACCATGGACAATATCTCGCAGGTTATCCATAACTGTGAAACGTGTTGCAATCAAGCAGGTCAAGTGGGTAAAACCTCTGTGCTATGGTGGATGATGGTTGAAATATAAATATGGGGAGGTCTGGCAGATCAATTACATCACACTCCTGCAAACCTGCCAAGGCAAGTGCTATGTGCTGACAATGGCTGAAACAACAACTGGATGGTTGGAGATGTACCC
Organism: Empidonax traillii; assembly: GCF_003031625.1. Lineage (NCBI taxonomy): Eukaryota > Metazoa > Chordata > Aves > Passeriformes > Tyrannidae > Empidonax > Empidonax traillii. The sequence continues at coordinate 203,662 of NW_020956884.1, forward strand.
TGTGCCTCATGTCACTGCCCGGAACACCAGTTTGGGCCTTGAAAAGCAAGTCCTATGGCAACATGGCACCCCCAGAGAGAATCGAGTCAGACAACAGACTAATTTCAAAAAAAGACTCATAGACACCTGGGCCAGAGAGCACAGTATTGTGTGGGTATATCATATTCTCTGTCATGCACCAGCCTCTGGGAAAATGGAATGGTACAATGGACTGTGCTGACAGCACACCAGGCCTCCTGCCCTGGAAGACATCTAGGATGGATAGAACCCACAGTCATGGACTAAATGAACTCAACAGACATCTTGGAGGGACTGCCACTGACTACAGAAATGATACCTGTGCTTGCGTATACTTATATACATATACATAGTTGGAATGTGAAGGATCTGGGCATGACATAGATGGTATAGAATAAGAGGTGGATAATATCCTGGTTCTGGCCAGGACAGGATTAATTTTTGCAGTAGCTGGAAGGGGGGTGGCTAAGACAGGGAGGTTATTCTATACCACCTCATGTCATTGCCAGAGGCAGAGGAAAGGGACTCCTGCTTTTGAGAAGGGGTTCTTTCTGGTCGAGAAAATGTGGTGGACAGAGTGGTCCAATATTGTTTATTGTCGGGGGCTTTCCATGTAAATCATTTATTTTGTATGCTTTTTTTACTAATGTTGTTGCTGTTACTGTTCATGTTCTTATCTCATTGCTGTTTCCAGTAAGTTGTTCTTATCTCAACCTGTGATCTTTGCCATTTTCACCTTCAGTTGGGGGGGGGTGGGGGTGTGGCACGTGGGGGTTTAAGTGGGAGTACTAAAATGGAGAATGGCATACCATTCCTATACCACGACACCAATCAATCACATTCCAGAGCATCACAAACATATATTATCTACTTAATTATCTACTTTCAGGAGCCTATAATAGGTAAAGACATTACACTGGGAAACTGAAGAACTTGTTTCTCAGAATTGAAAAAGGAAAGTTGACCCAAACTTAAATAAACATAGGGGGGGAAGCCACACTCACAACAGGCAAACTACTTTTGAAGTAACAATTTCTATTAAATGCCCTATCATGTAATGTGATTCCACTCTGGATAATCATTAATACTGTAACCCAACAGCATTAACAAACCTAATCCCAATCAGGTGAAGGTAGATGACAAGATTTGTCAAACTAACCAAGGCACGTGATTTAGAACTCACATTGACTCAAAGCCACAGACAGGAATCTAATGTAACATGAACAATGCTTGTCTTTAGGGCCTCTAGTAATATATCACTAATGGGAGTAAGGTAAATTTCCACAACCCAACTGCACTCAAATCCTTTAACATAATCCATAGTATACTAGGCTACCTATAAAACCTAAAAAGACCAAAGCATGTAAAAAAATAAAACACACTTGGCCTCTTATACTTAATTCCCTCCATCTTACAATTATTCTTTATAATTAGTTTCAGGAATACCATTACAACAACATTAGTTTCAAACAAAAACAACTAAAAGTGTAGATCTTTATGAAAATGCTCAATCTTCTGAATACAGCAGTCACAATAAGTTCAAAATTAAGGGAATCTGTATACTTTAAAAACACAGCCCAAAGGTATAGAACAACAAACCACTAAGTTTGGAAGCCACAGAATTTCTGACTATCCTATGAATGCTTTACTGCTTAATTTCCATCCATTGAAGACATACCTGTAAGTTATACTGCAAAATTACTTGCACGAAGATTATTTTATTACCATGGGGAAGCAGAAAGGAGAGATTCTAGTATTACTAATAATTCTAGAACAAACAAAATAATACCTAAAAACTTAACACACACCTAGACCTTCTAGCATGCTCTCCTGGGTAGAGAGGAGAGAGAATCATAGAATCATAGAGTTAACTGGGTTGGAAGAGACCTCCGAGATCATCAAGTCCAACCCTTGATCCAATCCCACTGTGATTACTAGATCATGGCACTCAGTGGCCACATCCAGCCTCGTCTTAAAAACCTCCAGGGACGGTGAGTCCACCACCTCTCTGGGCAGGCTATTTCAATGCCTGATCACTCTCTCTGTAAAGAACTTCTTTCTAATATCCAACCTAAACCTCCCCTGGCAGAGCTTAAACCTGTGCCCTCTTGTCCTACTGCTGATTGCCTGGGAGAAGAGACCAACCCCCACCTGCCTACAACCTCCTTTCAGGTAGTTGTAGAGAGTGATGAGGTCACCCCTGAGCTTCCTTTTCTCCAGACTAAACAACCCCAGCTCCCTCAGCCTCTCCTCATAGGACTTGTGCTCAAGTCCCTTCACCAACCTCTTTGCTTTCTCTGGACCCACTCCAGCACCTCAATGTCTTTCCTGAAATGAGGGGCCCAGAACTGGACACAATATTCCAGGTGTGGCCTCACCAGCGCTGAGTACAGGGGAAGGATCACTGCCCTGCTCCTGCTGGCCACACTGTTCTTGATGCAGACCAGGATGCCATTGGCCTTCTTGGCCACCTGGGCACACTGCTGGCTCATGTTCAGCTTCCTGTCAATCAGCACCCCCAGATCCCTTTCCACCTGAGGGCTCTCCAGCCACTCTGTGCCCAGCCTGTAGCGCTGCATGTTGTGGCCAAAGTGCAGGACCTGGCACTTGGCCTTGTTGAACTTCATCCCGTTGGAATCGGCCCAACTCTCCAGCCTATCCAGGTCCCTCTGTAGAGCCCTCCTGCCTTCCAGCAGGTCGACACTCCCTCCCAACTTGGTGTCATCTGCAAATTTGCTGATGATGGACTCAATCTCCTCATCTAAATCATCGATAAAGATGTTAAACAGGACTGGGCCCAACACTGACTCCTGGGGAACACCACTGGTGACCGGCCGCCAACTGGATTCAGCCCTGTTCACCAGCACTCTCTGGGCCCAGCCCTCCAGCCAGTTCTTGACCCAGCATGTGATAAACTATATATATTTTTTAGACTGTTTTTGTTAAGCTTACTAACACTTCATGCTATGGATGTGCGATTTCTATATGTATTTCTCTCATGGTTGTTAAGGCTACATATATACATTTTAAAGGGTTTTTAAGCTTAGTAGAAATATGCATTCCCCACGTAACTGTGGAATGCTGTTAACAAACTGCCGTTTGTTCCCAAGGTTGATGGTGGAAGGGGGGGCAGTCTGAGCCTGTAATTTACAGGGCCCTGATATCATCCGAAGTGACAGTCTGGAGACACGAGAGGCTCCTCTAAACAAGAAATCAAAAGGAATGTGATAAGCCTGGGAGGGGAGGAGAATACCTTTTAAATGCGCATATTCCAAGCTGGGGTCATCTGCCGAACACAAAGAAAAAGGAGAAATCTTCCTCGCAAAGCCCCCAGCCCACAAAGAAACCCCCAGCCAACCGGCGCCAGAGAGCCCTGCCCGGGAACATGCATGGGAGAAACTTTGTAACTGAGCATGTGCAGAGAGCACATGCCCCGGACCATGTATAAATAAGAACCTAAGTACTGAGCATGTCTAAACAGGAGCCCACAGGGTTCAAAAAGGGAGTTTGAGAAGTCGAAGGCGGGCGAACTGTGTGGGAACCTAAGTTCCAGCAGTCCCCCTGGCGAGCCGTGATTGTTCATTTACCGCTTACTAATAAATTGGCTTGTTATTTTGCATTTGCCTTCTCAACTTTCTTAAACCTCCGCTAGTAACTTATAACAATTTGGTGCCGTGACTTGGATATTCTGGGTCTTTTGCCATACACCCTCGCGGCCCGGGGGGTGCCCTGCCTGACTTTTTGGCAGCCTGGTATTGCAGAAGGGTCGCGGCAATACCCCGAATCCATGAACCATCCTAAATTACGGTAGATGAACAATAAAGACCTGCAGGACCCCTTAAATTTTGTGAACGAAGACCAGACGAAGATCTGGGAGTGGTAAGTATAACTGTTGTGAGCCGTTTGGTTGGGGTGGTTATCCCGGGGTGCGACTGTATGAGAGGTCTCATTGAGGCCAAGCCAGAGTGGACCTCTGGGTAGTGCAGTTCCCAAGACCCCGCAAGGGGCTGGGTCACGACAAGAGGGCGCGTGTGTGTGTGTGACGAGAAGCACCCCGGAAGATGGGACAAGGGAAGAGTAAATCCTCTCGTTCCATGGGGAAGGGATCCCCCGAAAAAATAGGAGAACTGACTAAGTTACCAGATATACCGCAAGAGAGCCCTCTGGGACAAATGATTAAACACTGGGATATTTCATCTAGAAGAGAGGGTAAATCAAAAGAAAAAATTATTCACTATTGTATTGAGGTATGGGGAGGGAACCCCTTTACAAACCCGCATGTATTCTGGCCTGTGTTTGGGTCGTCTGAGGGCTGGATGTGTCAGCAGTTGAATACATGGGTAGACAATAAAAGTCCTACTAACCCCGAAGAAAAAGAGTATGCTGAATTGTGGATTCCTAGGCCAGATGGGGAAGCATCATTATTTGCATTAAGAGAGAAAAAACCTGGTAAATCTCACTCAGATAAAGAGGATCCCTTCTGGCCCCCTCCGGTTGCCCCTCAAGCCCCCCCTCCGCAGTATTCTTTCCGGGGTTCAGAAACACCACTGCCTCAGGGCTCGGACTCAGATACTGAGTCTCCGATACCGACAGCCCCCCCCTCAGCGAATTACCCGCAGCATGGCAAAACAGGGGGAGGGGAAACTGTTTCCACTTAGAGAGATGTTGGTGTCGGGGGGGGATGGGCAAGGAGGGCCGGAGACAGGATATGTGGCAGTCCCTTTAAACACCGAGGATGTCAGGGAATTTAAGACAGAAATGGGAAATTTACTCGATGATCCCATAGGGGTAGGGGAAAAAGATCAATTTTTGGGACCAAGTTTATATACATGGGATGAGTTGCAATCCATCTTAAGTATATTATTCACGGTAGAGGAAAGAAACATGATTAGAAGGGCGGGGATGAAGCTCTGGGACCAGCAACATCAGGCAGGGCCGGCGGCGGACCAAAAGTGGCCTTTACATAGACCTAATTGGAATAATCAAGACCCAATCCACAGAGGCCACATGGCAGATTTAAGAACAATTATAATCCAAGGGGTCCGGGACTCGGTTCCGAAGGGTAGAAATATTATTAGAGCTTTTATGGAGCACCAGAAAAAGGAGAAAACTCCAACAGACTGGCTTGAGAGGTTGCGAAAAAGTTTCCAATTATATTCTGGGGTAGATCCAGCTACACCTGTGGGCCAGGCTTTATTGAAAACTCAGTTTGTGGCAAAGTCCTGGGTGGATATTAGAAAGAAATTAGAGAAGATAGAAGATTGGCAGGAAAAGGGATTGGATGAATTGCTGAGAGAGGCTCAGAAAGTGTATGTGAGACGAGAGAGAGAGAGTGAGAAAAGGCAGACGAGACTTTTGGTGGCAGCGGTTCGGGCAGGACAGAAAGAGGGAGTGAGGAGGACTGAGAGACCGGGAACAGAACGGGTGGACAGGCGGACGGTGGAGTGTTACTATTGTGGAAAGAAGGGACATATAAGGAGGGAATGTAGGAAATGGATTAAAGATGAAAAGGAATTCAAAGAGGATTAGGGAAGTCAGGGGCTCTATGCGCTGGGGACTCCAGGTAAAAAAGAGCCCTTGATAAATTTGAAAGTGGGTCCCCAGCACCAGGAAGTGACCTTTTTTAGTGGATACCGGAGCTGAAAGGTCAACTATACAGTTCTTACCACCTGGATGTGAAATATCAGGAGAAAAGGTTAGTGTGGTGGGAGCGAAAGGGGAACCTTTTCAGGTCCCTGTTATAAAAAGTGTATTAGTAGAATCAGATTGTAAATACGGGACTGGGACACTGTTACTGTTGCCTGAGGCTGAATATAATCTGTTAGGGAGAGATTTGATTGTGGAGTTGGAAATAAAATTAGAAGTTGAAGAAAAGGAGCTGAAAATCAAATTATGTCCCCTTACAGATGTGGACGAGAAACAGATTAATCCTGAAGTGTGGTATACCCCAGAAACTGTGGGAAAGTTAGATATTGAACCATTTGAAGTAACTATTAAAAACCCGGAGATCCCTGTACGGATCAAACAATATCCCTTACCTAGTGAAAGCAGGAGAGGGCTGAAACCTGAAATAGACCGATTATTAAAACGAGGGTTGCTTGAGCCCTGCATGTCTCCTTTTAATACTCCCATTCTGCCAGTTAAGAAGGCGGATGGAACTTATCGGCTAGTACATGACCTAAGAGAGATTAATAAAAGGACTGTAAGTAGATTTCCAGTGGTTGCAAATCCCCATACTTTACTGAGTCAATTAAGCCCTGAATATCAATGGTACAGTGCAATAGATTTTAAAGATGCATTTTGGACATGTCCCCTCAAGGAGGATTGCAGGAATAATTTTGCCTTTGAGTGGGAAGACCCAGATAATTTCAGAAAACAGCAACTGAGATGGTGTGTTTTGCCACAGGGATTCACCGAGTCACCTAACCTCTTTGGACAAGCTTTAGAGCGTATCTTTCGAGAATATCACCTGCCTGAGGGGGTAACATTGCTTCAATATGTAGATGATTTGTTGCTAGCAGGGAAAAACCAAGAAATAGTGAGGAAGGAAACTGTTAGAATGCTAAACTTTTTGAGTATCCAGGGTCTGAAAGTTTCTAAATCTAAATTACAATTTGTGGAACAGGAGGTGAAATAGCTAGGACACTGGATTCACAGGGGTACTAAGAAACTGGATCCTGAGAGAGTTAATGGAATTCTGTCACTGAAAGCTCCCAATAGTAAGCGACAAGTGAGACAGTTGTTAAGATTGTTTGGATACTGCAGACAGTGGATTGAAAATTATAGTTCTAAGGTGAGATTTTTATACCAAAAACTGACTACGGGTGGATCCTTAAAATGGACTCAGGAAGATGATGACAAATTAGAGTGTCTCAAAACTAATTTGGTGAATGCTCCTGTTTTAAGTTTACCTGACATAAAGAGACCTTTTTATGTCTTTGTAGCCACGGAGGATGGGACAGCATATGGCATTTTAACTCAGGAATGGGCGGGAAGGAAAAAGCCCGTGGGGTATATTTCTAAACTGATAGATCCAGTTAGCAGAGGGTGGCCTACTTGCTTGCAGGCAGTGGTAGCTGTTGCTTTAATTATAGAAGAAGTAAACAAAATAACATTGGGAGGAGAATTGAAAGTTTATTCCCCACATAACATTTGAGGAGTACTTCAACAGAAGGTTGAAAAATGGATTACTGATGCCAGACTCCTAAAATATGAAGGAATATTAATACATTCTCCCAAATTAGAAATTGCAACCACTAGCTTACAGAATCCAGCGCAGTTTTTATATGGGAGTCCTGAAGGGGATTTAACTCATGATTGCCTTCACGCAATTGAGGAACAAACTAAGCTCAGACCGGATTTGGAGGAAACAGAATTAGAAGAAGGGAAGAAATTATTTGTGGATGGCTCTTCCCGAGTTATAGCAGGCAAAAGGAGATCAGGATATGCTGTTGTTGATGGTAAAGGACTGAGGTTAATAGAATCTGGATCCCTTAGTCCTACCTGGTCAGCACAGGCATGTGAATTATATGCAGTGTTAAGAGCATTAGAACTTCTGAGGGGTAAAAGAGGCACAATATATACAGATTCAAAGTATGCATATGGAGTTATTCACACTTTTGGGAAAATCTGGGAGGAAAGGGGACTTATAAACTCACAGGGGAAAGGATTAATTCATGAAGAAGTTATTGTAAGGACTCTACAAGCTATAAGGGGACCGGAGCAAATAGCAGTGGTGCATGTTCAGGGACATCAGAAGGGAATGAGTCCTGAAATTCGGGGAAATAACTTAGCTGATCAGGAGGCTAAGGCTGCAGCCTTATTAACCATTATTACTGACTTGAGGGGGAACAATGGACAAGGGAAAACTTTAACACCTCAGTTTACCAAACAGGAAACTGAGAAACTCAAAGAAATGGGAGTGATTGAAAAGTCAGGGGGATGGGAACTGGCGGATGGGTGACAGGTGCTGCCTAAAGCACTAGCCTGGAAAATAATGAAAGGCATGCATGGTAAGACACACTGGGGTACTGTGATGGTTTTAGTCTAGGCCTTCCTTGGTGACCAGTTTGTAACCAAGGAAGGAGCCAAGTACCCAGTATTCCACACAATTTTTACGTAAACCAGAGTATAAATAAGTCGGAGATTAGAGACCTCGCTCTCTTCTCTTCCAGCGAGGTCTGGGAACAGTGGGTCCCTGCGTTAGTCTCGCTTATCTAA
>NW_020956884.1:217788-219621 GCF_003031625.1 Empidonax traillii
GATTGGTACCGAAACACAGCTCTTCCTGGCACCCCGATTACCAGTGCTGAGCTGGATGTTCAAGGATAAGGTGCCCTCTACGCATCATGCCACCGATGCCACGTGGAGCAAGTGGATGGCCTTGATCACGCAACGTGTCCGAATGGGAAACTCGAATCGCCCTGGAATTTTGGAAATTATAACCAATTGACCTGAAGGTGGGAACTTCAGTCTAGCAGATGAAGAAGAAGAAGAGCCAGTGAGTCGAGCTGAAGAAGCTCCACCATATAATCAGCTGCCAGATGAAAAGACACGCTATGCCCTTTTCACTGACGGTTCTTGCCGCATTGTAGGAAGGAGCCGGAAGTGGAAAGCAGCTGTGTGGAGTCCCACCCGAAGGGTGACGGAAGCCACTGAAGGTAAAGGTGAATCGAGTCAGTTTGCAGAATTCAAAGCTGTCCAATTGGCCCTGGACATTGCAGAAAGAGAAGGATGGCCAAAGCTCTACCTATACACCGATTCGTGGATGATAGCCAATGCCCTTTGGGGATGGCTAGACAAATGGAAGAAAATGAATTGGAGACGTAGAGGAAAACCCATCTGGGTTGCCGATTTGTGGCAAGACATCGCTGCCAGAGCAAAGAAACTGAATGTGAGAGTCCGCCATGTAGATGCCCATGTGCCCAAGGATCGAGCTAATGAAGAACATGCTCATAACAGACAGGCAGACCGTGCTGCACAAGTCGAGGTGTCACAAGTAGACCTAGACTAGCAGCAAAAGGGAGAGTTGTTCCTAGCTCGATGGGCCCATGATGCTTCAGGCCATCAGGGCCGAGATGCCACCTACAGATGGGCACGAGACCGAGGGGTGGATATAACCATGGACACTATTTCCCAAGTTATTCATGACTGTGAAACCTGTGCTGCCATTAAACAGGCCAAAAGGTTGAAGCCCCTGTGGTATGGTGGACGCTGGGACAAGTATAGATACGGAGAAGCATGGCAGGTTGATTACATCACATTGCCACAAACCCGCCAAGGTAAACACTATGTGCTTACCATGGTGGAAGTGACTACTGGATGATTAGAAACATATTCGGTACCACATGCAACAGCCCGAAATACCATCCTAGGTCTTGAAAAGCAGGTCCTGTGGAGACATGGCACTCCAGACCGAATTGAGTCAGACAACGGAACTCATTTTAAGAATAATCTAGTGACCACTTGGGCACGGGAGCATGGTATTGAATAGGTGTATCACATTCCATATCATGCACCCGCTGCTGGAAAAGTCGAAAGGTGTAATAGACTGTTAAAAACAACTCTGAAGGCACTAGGTGAAGGTACTTTCAAAAACTGGGACAAGCACTTAGCCAAGGCCACCTGGCTTGTTAACACTAGAGGCTCTGTCAATCGAGCTGGTCCTACCCAAGCAGAATCCCTCCACACTGTAGATGGAGACAAAGTTCCAGTGATCCATCTAAGAGGTATGTTAGGAAAGGCTGTTTGGATTACTCCTTCCTCAGGCCAAGACAAACCCATTCGTGGGATTGTTTTCGCTCAAGGACCCGGAAATACCTGGTGGGTAATGAGAAAAGATGGAGAAATCCACTGCGTGCCCCAAGAAAATTTAACCTTGGGGAAAAACTAATCATGTGCTTTGAATTGTGTTTTGCAGGAAACCAGTCACCAGACAAGAAAGGCCTGAACAATTGATGCCGGTGTCCAATAATAAACCAGCCCAGACCAGAGGACAAGCCCTGAGAACGAGAACTGTGATTGTGACCTAAGGGCCAAGAATGAGAACCAAACCAATCCTGATGCTGACGCTGATTCTTCGACAAGAAGATGAAT
>NW_020956884.1:220910-235624 GCF_003031625.1 Empidonax traillii
TCCCTGCGGGGGGTGGACCCCCTTTTTCTGTGTATATAGCATCTTAACTGTATATAACTGTAATTTGCGTAAATATAGATATATTTTTATATAAGCAGCTTGATTGTGGGTTCTTTAATTTTTATAGTTTCTTTCTCCTTTAACCTAAGGGAAGAAAGAAGAGGGGAAGGGGGCTGCTGTCCTAGCTTTCGAGCATTTGGCAGGGAGCCAAGTCCAAACCGTCACAGGTACTCAAGCGCTGGTTGATCACTTTGCAATTAAGTATATGTGTATTGGAATCTACAATGTAGCTAAGGGGGTAATACGGAGTTGTGTGACATGTCAGAAAATTAACAAGCAGCATCTTAGGCAACGTATTCCAGGGGGACGAGACCTGGCACATAGGCCCTTTGCAAAAATCCAGGTAGATTTCACCGATCTCCCTAAAGTGGGCCGTTAAAAACATTTATTAATATTGGTAGATCATCTCACTCATTATGTGGAGGCCTTTCCTACACCCCGGGCAACAGCTAATACTGTGGTAAAAGTGATCCTGGAACATATCATACCACGATATGGCAGCATTGAAACTATAGACTCAGACAGAGGCCCTCACTTCATATCTAAAGTAATTAGGGAGGCTTTAGCCCCTTTTGGAACTAAATGGGAGTATCATACCCCCTGGCACCCCCAAAGTTCTGGTAAAGTGGAAAGAATGAATGGGGAAATAAAAAAACAATTGACCAAACTAATGTCAGAAACTAAAATGTCTTGGGTTAAATGTTTGCCAATGGCCCTACTAAATATTAGAACCCAGCCTCGGACAGACACAGGGATCTCACCATTTGAAATGTTATACGGTATGCCATATGACATGGAATGCCCAGCAAATCACCCTATACTAGATGATAATAACATCAACCCATATATAATACAATTAATGAAAAGGAGGAAGGAGCTGCGGAAGAAAGGAATGGTAATACAACGGCCTCCATTAGATATATCTATGCATTCTGTGAAACCAGGGGATATGGTGTTAATAAAAACTTGGAAAGAAGCCTCCCTTACTCCCACTTGGGAGGGACCTTTTCTTGTTTTAATCACTACAGAAACCGCTGTCCGGACTGCGGAGAGGGGGTGGACACATGCCTCGCGGATCAAAGGACCTCTAAGGGACGACAACTGGGAAGTAGCAGGGACTCCAGGAAGCCTCAAGTTCGTATTAAAGAAAAAGAAGGAATGAATGAATACCACCGGGACTATAAGACATAATTTATATCGATGGTTCCAAAAATCGCCTGACAATACTCTGATATATACTAATTGTGCTCCGTGGATTAGAGGACTAATACCACGTAAAACAGGAAGCTCTGGAATATATCGTATTATAGGTGACTCTGTATTCCTTCCTTTCTGCTGTGAAGTAGAGACCGATATATTAGTGCCAAATCACCATTTTTGGATTATACCTTACCCGTGTCATCCTCACGACAGACATGATGCCTGGGTGGAGTGTAAATGCCAAATGTGTGGGGTAAAGTGGTTTTGTTATTCTGTAATTCGTCATATGCACTGCATGGTTTGTAGGGAAAGTAGATTCCTGCCTGATTATGAACTAGAAAAAGTGGAAATAATTACTATCCGCTGCGGGAGAGATTTGGGAATTCCACAGACGTGGGAAATAATTGAGGATGAATGGGAATATCTGAGGGAACGAGGTCTTAGGCCTTCCGATTGGTAACAATTCTTTGGAGAAAATTAACTAGTGGAAATCATAGAGCTCGGCTTTCCCCCCCTTGTAGCGTATCTAGGCAACTCACCTGCAACCTTGATTCACTGGAGAATACTTAAGCAGAAAATTCTCCAAATAAGGAGTGGTGGTGAATTTAGCCCAGAAGGGGAGGGGTCTGAAACAGATAAACCCTAAGGGTGGAGGGAATATTAGAAGGGACAGTCCACACTACACCCCATATCCCCTCTCATCTAACCCTACCAGTGTTTTATATTCTCACATAGCACAACTGCCTGTATAGCCCCTCTGTGGGAGCTGAGGACTGAGAAGCCTCGTAACAGACCGAGAACTCACACCTGAGGAATACGACTGCTGCTAAGAAGATGGATGACCCTGCTGCCTCAGGTATCGAGGTAGGCAGTGGAAGCAGAGATGTTTCACAACAGGAGTGTGAGTCGTCTGATTTCTTGGCAAGTACTAACGAGAGACCGGAGACACTTAAAGATGGGGGTAAAAGGGAATTGACACTTACACAGATTTGCATTCCCCAGAGGGTTCCGCCATCACTCCAAATTTGGATAATTTTACTGATATCTGCCCCTATTGTAGTTACAGCAGCTGTGGAGTCCAGCATCAGTCATCAACCTTTTAAATGGTCCCTAACACAATTTGATACTGGTCGAGTAATACAAACTCTCATTACTCCTGGAGCGCCCAGCTTTCGGGTACACCTGTGTGACTTAGTCCCTATACAACCCTGCCCGAGACTCATGGGTTATTACTTTTGTCCAGCTTCGAATCCTGGGAAGTCATATTGTAATCACCCAGGGCATTTTTATTGTGTCTATTGGGGCTGTGAAACTATATCCAATTACTGGGCCCCGGGAGGGGGAAAAGACAAGTTTTTAACGGTTACTTGGGAACCCTTTGGTTGCCAACCTCCACAAATTGATAGGGTTTGGGAAATAATTCATAGAGGAGATTGTAAGTTTTTATATTTAAACGTCACAAATGCGGGAGACTTAGGATGGAATCTTGGGAGAATGTGGGGAGTGCGACTCTACCAACCAGGCCCTCGCGCGGATAAGGGGGGACGCATTTTAATAAAAAAAGAACCACTATGTAATGAGCCATCTGGAATTGGACCAAACCCTGCTATAGCGAAAGAAATGAAAAAAGAAAAAACTTTAATTCCCTCTACTCCTAGGGCTATCTTGGCCACGAACTCTAACTTGGAATCCCAAATAGAAGAGGAAGTTTCAACACCTACTCCACGAGTAAATCCATTGTGGAACATATTAAAAGCTACTTATCATGTGTTGAATTTTACCAACCCCAATATAACACAACACTGCTGGTTATGTTATGATATCAGGTCACCTTTCTATGAGGCAATTGGGATTACTACTGAGCCAACAAAAGTTACTGGTGCCAATCCAGCCCCATGTCTATGGCATGAGGAAAATAAACGGGGTTTGACTATGTCACATGTATCAGGGGTGGGAAAGTGTATAGGTAATATCCCTACCAACAGACGACACCTGTGTACCACTATTGAAAAAGACCCGAAAAGACAAAGTCCAGCAGCGGATTGGTTATTACCCACTAAAAATGCGAAATGGCTTTGTTCTCAGGCAGGCATTACTCCTTGTGTGTCTCTAAAAATCTTTGACAGCACTATTGAATATTGTATCCAGGTAATTATTGTGCCAAGACTTATCTATCATCCGGAAAACTATGTTTATGATTATCAAACTACTCAGTCTCATAATTTACAAAAATGTGAACCATTCACAGCGTTCACTGTGGCAGCCCTTATGGCTATTGGAGCGGTTGGAGCAGAAACTGGAATATCCTCTCTCGTACAGCAAAACCACAGGTTTCAATCCCTGAGGCTGTGGATGAAGATTTGACTAGGATAGAAACAGCGATGACAGCCCTAGAAAAATCTGTAAAATCCTTATCAGAAGTTGTATTACAAAACAGGCGAGGGCTAGACTTAATGTTCTTACAACAGGGGGGGTTATGTGCTGCTTTGCGTGAGGAATGTTGTGTTTTCGCGGACCACGGGGGGGTGGTCGAAGATACGATGTCTAAGCTGAGAGAAGGCTTAGAGAAACGACGAAAGGAGCGCACAGCGCAGAGTGCTTGGTATGAATCCATGTTTAATTACTCCCCCTGGATAGCTACCTTGTTATCCACAATTGCGGGACCCCTGCTCCTTTTAATCCTAACTTTAACGTTTGGTCCATGTATTTTTAATCGATTAATCGCTCTTATAAAACGACGGCTGGAGGCTGCGCACCTTCTAGTATTACGGACGCAATACGACCAAGTTCCGGACGAAGAACACGCTCTGACTCTCCAAAAAGCAAAAGATGTCTTAGAAAGATTTCACGAACAGAATCAATGAAAAAAAAAAAATTAGGGAATTGTGATAAACTATATATATTTTTTAGATTGTTTTTGTTAAGCTTACTAACACTTCATACTATGGATGTGTGATTTCTATATGTATTTCTCTCATGGTTGTTAAGGCTACATATATACATTTTAAAGGGTTTTTAAGCTTAGTAGAAATATGCATTCCCCACGTAACTGTGGAATGCTGTTAACAAACTGCCGTTTGTTCCCAAGGTTGATGGTGGAAGGGGGGGCAGTCTGAGCCTGTAATTTACAGGGCCCTGATATCATCCGAAGCGACAGTCTGGAGACACGAGAGGCTCCCCTAAACAAGAAATCAAAAGGAATGTGATAAGCCTGGGAGGGGAGGAGAATACCTTTTAAATGCGCATATTCCAAGCTGGGGTCATCTGCCGAACACAAAGGAGAAATCTTCCTCGCAAAGCCCCCAGCCCACAAAGAAACCCCCAGCCGACCGGCGCCAGAGAGCCCTGCCTGGGAACATGTATGGGAGAAACTTTGTAACTGAGCATGTGCAGAGAGCACATGCCCTGGACCATGTATAAATAAGAACCTAAGTACTGAGCATGTCTAAACAGGAGCCCACAGGGTTCAAAAAGGGAGTTTGAGAAGTCGAAGGTGGGCGAACTGTGTGAGAACCTAAGTTCCAGCAGTCCCCCCGGCGAGCCGTGATTGTTCATTTACCGCTTACTAATAAATTGGCTTGTTATTTTGCATTTGCTTTCTCAACTTTCTTAAATTACCGCTAGTAACTTATAACACAGCACAGAGTGCCCCTGTCCAAGCTGTGGGTTGCCAGTTTTTTCAGGAGTATATTATGGGAGACAGTGTCAAAGGCTTTGCTGAAGTCCAGATAGACCACATCCACAGCCTTCCCCTCATCCACCAGGTGGATCACCTGATCATAAAAGGAGATCAGGTTGGTCAGACAGGACCTGCTCCTCCTAAACCTGTGCTGGCTGGCTCTGATCCCTTGTCCATCCTGTAGATGCCATGTGATTGCACTCAGGATGATCTGCTCCATAACCTTGCCAGGCACTGAGGTCAGGCTGACAGGCCTGTAGTTTCCCAGGTCCTCCTTGCAGCCCTTTTTGTAGATTGGCTTGACATTCACCAACCTCCAATTGTCTGGGACCTCCCCAGAGAGCCAGGACTGTTGGTAAATGATGAAGAGCGGCTTGGCAAGCTCTTCTGCCAGCTCCCTCATCACCCTAGGATGGATCCCATCTGGTCCCATGGACTTGTGTGGATCCAGGTGGCTCAGTCACTGACTATTTCCTCCTGGAATAC
This sequence comes from Empidonax traillii, assembly GCF_003031625.1. Classification (NCBI taxonomy): domain Eukaryota; kingdom Metazoa; phylum Chordata; class Aves; order Passeriformes; family Tyrannidae; genus Empidonax; species Empidonax traillii. The sequence goes on from NW_020956884.1 coordinate 226,336, forward strand.
AGGGGGGCTGTTTGGTTTCCTGTCCCTGTCTACCAGCTCCAGAGAACAGTTGTCCTGAGGGCCACCTGTCCTACTGGTGAATACTGAGGCAAAGTAGGTGTTAAGTACCTCAGCCTTCTCCTCATCCCTGTTAACTATGTTTCCCCCCAAGTCCAACAAGGAATGGAGGTTTACCTTGCCCCTCCTTTTGTTCTTAATGTATTTATAGAAGTGCTTTTTGTTATCCTTAACAGAAGGAGCCAAATTGATTTCAAATTGCGCTTTTGTCTCTCTAATGTTCTTTCTGCATGACCTAGTTATACTCCTAAACTCATCCTGAGTAACTCCTAAACTCATACTGAGAAGGAGCATCCTCAGACCTACAGTGCTATTTCTACACTGAAACCGTTGCATCTTATTTAACACACGAGCCGATGTTGTATGAAAAAAAAAAAAACACATAACACAACAAGCTATCTGAAAAACTTTTGTTGTTGAGTAACTAAAAGGCAGGCAGAGACTAAGGAACACTGATGGTTTAGGTCAAGGTGATACTGAAATATTTTTTCTGTATTATAGTCAACACTGGAAGAATCCTGCTCCTATCAGAGTAATATGAGTCCTCTACTGTCTGTTTTTAGTAACTTTTTACTAACTTGAGTCAAAAAAAGGTTGAAAGAAATCAGAGAACACAAATACTTTTGCTTTTATTTGAAAGTTTTTTGCTTTGGGTTGTTTGGTTATGTTGCTTTGTGCTTTGTTGGGGGTTTTTTGTTGGTTTTTTTTTTTCCATTGGGAGAACATTAAAATTGTTTTCCCCAAGGCTGCAATTTCTGAACCCAAACATGTAGGCTTTATGCTATGTTTGAGTTTTAACTGCAGTTCACCTCATTAGGTGCAGAAGATACCATCTCATTTTTCTTACATGGATCAAAGCATACCCCAACAGAACTATAAGTATTATATTCTTTCTCCAATGGAGAAGTCCTGGCAGTTATGCCCAGTGTCTTAAATTTAAGCTCTCCCTTTAACTATACATAAAGAGGAAAGTGAGAATTGAAACAGGCCTTCTCCAGAGTTCCCCCCCCCATATTACTTTGCACAGCTACAGCCCAAACCCATTTCTTTTGCTTTACTTAAGTGTTGGAACCATATTATTAGGCACCTCTCCCTTGACTTTTCACAAACTTAAGAATCAAAGTCTCTAAGAATTTAAGTTCCCTGCTCATCCCCTGTCCCTTTCAAGACAGCTAGCCGCAGACATTTAATAAGTCTTGATCCACACCCCTAAAACAAGTAATTCTGAGCTATGCATATTCTTGCATAGCTTTCAGCAGACATTGTTTCCTTGGCTAACCCCAGGATATGCAATACCCTAAACTCACAAATGTTTCTTGCTACTGAAAAACATACTTTCACCCTATTTTGACAACGTAAAAAATTGAAATATTTTTGATGTTCTGCGAGAAAAAAATGCATCATAAAGGAACAAGCAAAATTTATTCCAAGACATTGTCTTACAAGACAGAAGCCAAGTTTCCCTTGACCTAGTTAAATAGGAATGAAGAGTCCATATTTTGGGTTCCCAAGAACCTTTCTTTCAAGAGCCCTGATTAAAAAACATTTCCACGTAGAGACTGTCCTGATCTACTATTTACAGAGGGAGCCCCCGGTGGTCTAGGGGAAAAGACACTGAACTGTCACTGCAGAGACCCGGGTTTGATTCCCGGTCGGGGCCCCTCCCCAGGCAGATGGAGTTCGTTAGCCCGTAAGGCAATCCATCTACGTCCTGAGGACCTCGCTGCCACTGTCCAAGCTCGCTTGGCCCCGGCAGATGAACCTCAGGATTAAAGGGTGGGCTCAGTTCCACGCACTCTGTGTCTCACCTAAAAAATCCAATGCGCAGGCTGGAAGGTGTAAAGACCTTCCCCGGTTCTTCGTTCGCGAAGACTGGCCATTACTTTACATTACTTACTATTTACAGACAAAATGACTACCCAGAGAATTACCATGGTCAAGGATATAAAGGTTAGAATCAATTGCCACAACTCTGATTCTTTTACTCTATTGAAACCTGACAATGTTTTATCTCAGCATCTCATCTGCATGCTAGCATAGTAATCCCCTTCAGCCAAGACTTAAGGAGACCAATCACTATGCTATCATGATGTTCAGATAGCCTCATAAAACTTATACTGATTATGATGTAAATGGTTACCTTAACCAGGTTCTAAGAGAGTCATCAATTTTACCTGAAACATATTCTCATCTCTGTTACTGCTTTGCTTAGAAGAAGCTGGACCTTTTGAACTTTCACCAGGCTTTTGTTTCTTTACGGGCTTTTCTGGAACTACTTGCTTTTTCCGCTTTGCCTTGGAGCAAGAATAAAAAAAGAAATTCATGAACCACAACTCATTTTATAAGTTATAAAAAAGTTTATGTTAGAGGTCACAAACCTGTGAAGGCAGGAATCCAATACTGTACATTAAGCCTGGAATTTAAAAAAAATTAAAAACCAGAAAGATCTTCAAATGAACCTATTTCTGTGTTCAGTGAAGTTTGCCATAATAATTTGGCTTTAAAGAGAAATGAATTAGAACAAAAATACATTTCAAAAAGTCTACTCTATTTGTGCAGTAATACTATCAGTTTTAATTAAATTCATAAAGTCTGATAGAAGTTTCACTATCCTTTCCAAAGAGTGCAATGAAAAATGGGGAACAGCTAACAACTCTGCAAAAAAAAAAAAAAAAAGGAAATAAAAGTAGATAAAGAGAAGATTTTTTTTTTTTAATCGGAGTCCAATCTCTGTTCATAGCATGATAAATTAAACATGCTTTTAAAACATTCAGATGATATCACCTGTAAATCAGATTACTTTGCTAGCAGATGCTACAGCATGTTACATTTCTACTAATAGTTATATAGTAATCATGTCTGCCCTAAAGAAAGAGTAATACAAAGACACCAAAAATTATTCTCCCCTGCTAGAATCATACTGTAGATAACCTCTTTTAAAGACAAACAGTTCAAAAAAATATCGGCAGTTGTCATAGAAAAAAAACCAAAACCAAAACCAACCACCTTACTGCCCACTGAAGCTGATTGTTAGACTATGTCTTTTCAGGAATACATTTCCCTGACAACTACAAAAAAAAAATATCACTTGACCATTTTCTCTTATATTAAGACTTCACAAAACAACTAATTTGCTAAGTGCAAGTCACATTTGAACCAATTCAGTAAATCAGACCAAGTGTCTTCACATACTGCACTGAAAGACCTAATGTCTGCATTACCACCTAGCATTTCTTAAAAAGATAAATTGACTGTTCAATTTTTTGTTTGCAATGACTGATATATCTATACAAATTTATAAATTAAATAACTATTAAAAATAAATGAGAACATTATATTCATGCATTTAAAGCAGTTAACATTAAAATTATCAACTCAAAGACATTTAGGTTGGCTCAGCTTTTAAGTAAGAAGCTAGCAGATGGTATTACAGTAAATGTAAGACTGAAATAGATAAAAAGAAGTGTGATCAAGATAAGCAAGTGGCACATGGATGACAGGGCAAGTGGAGGGGGTTTTTTTGGACTTACAAGTAATCCAGATATCAAAATGAAGGTGGGGGGGTGTCCTCAAAATTAGTTCAAATTCTTGTCACCAGGGGCAGCTTGTACAGAAGCCTTCTATCACTTGCCACAAAGCAGCAAAGAATTCCAAGAAGCCTGTGGCTAGATATACTATACAGAAAAACCTGAAGCAAAATGCAACTTAGGAAAAAAGTTTACTGCAAAGCAAAATGTATCCACCCAAACCATAATCTTGGGGGGTTTGAGTAGTGGGTTTGTTTTGTTGGGCTAGGTGTTTTGAGTTAAAGTGTCTGATAAATCATATGGAATGACATGCATTTTGTGACATAACACTCAGCTAATTCCTTAACCCTAGCCTGAAATATAACAGTTAATACAGTAGTTATAAACTGCATATAATGTTCACCTTTTTGTCAACTTCACTATCTGAATCACTGGCAGATGAGCTTGAAGACACAAGTTCCTTGGACTTAGGCATTCTAGGAAGAGAAAGGAAACATGAGAACACTATACAATGAATACATCCTATAATGGCTAGAAAGCCATTTTCAAATCTGTTTATAAAGGCTCATCTTATTCAAAACCCTCCTGAAGACTTTCTTGCCTTTTCATATAAGCTTTAATACACATTGCAGATGTGATCTCAAACACCCTTCCCTCTTATAGCTCTTACCCTTTTTGTTGCAACTACCTTAAATGCAGTTTTTTAGATTCTGAACTGCTTACAAAAGGACAATTTTTCACCTTTTTCATATACCCTGGGTATGGTAGAAACTATAATCAAAATAAACACAATACAAAACTGCTCTCCAGTTGAATTCTCAACATTATGTTCATAAATATATACTATTTAAGGTCCCAGCACTATATATATTCTTACATGGGCATTTTACCTAGCTGAAATTGCGAGTAACAGATGCATAGCTATCATACAGGAAGTTCAAGTTCCCACCATTAATACAAAAGTGTGAAAATATCTCAGTTACAGAGAACTACAGTACTGCAATTAATATTTTCACTGCAGCTTTACCACATCAGTCACTAGAATCTATTCCTTTACTAGACAAGTGGACATTGAACTTTCCTTGAATGCATGCTGCCCAGTGTGCTTCTACATCTCTCCAGTATGCAAATGTGATTAGATACAGTAGTTAAACATCTTGCCTGCTACTAAAAACTCTTTCTAACAAATAAATAGCTCATTTGTGATTTCTGAATAAAAATAAGCATCACAGGGAGGAACTGTATAAAATAAACTAGCTAGGAAAGGCTAATATAATATTAACGAAGCATACCTCAAAAAAGAAAAAGGAATAGCAGTGTTTTTAAATTGGCAATGAAATAAACCACGCGCAAAGGAAAAAACGGAGTCTGAATAATGCTAAGGGATCAATGTGGTTCTAAAGTAGAGTAAATAGTTGTAATAGTTTGGAGCACAAAGATGGAAGCTGTAGCACTGAAAATGAAACAGGGTATGGGAAGCACGCATAAAACACGTTACAGGATGGAAGCAGAAGAGAGCTGGAACAGGACAATGCAAAAATAAGCACAGCAATGCCAAGAAATCGAGAAGCCGAACAAGAAGTCTGATACGCTGGGGGCGGGGCACCTGCAGAGGATAACTCCAGAGTCCGCATCAGGAAGAGAGTAACAATATGGAGGAAGGTGGGGACGGAAACAGAAACAGGGGGACTGGGTTCCCCTCGGGAGAAACTAGTAGGCAGAACGTGAGGAGACACCGAAGCACCGTGGAGAGCAAGGGTGGAATGAGACGGGACAAGCGAAGACGAGGGAAAGGAAGATGAGAAAGACAAACGAGTACGAACTAGGAACACCAGGTAGGCAGATGCCAGCCGCCCTTTTCCTCCCCTTTTCCTCTTTTCTACGGCTCTATTGCCCCCTAGGGGAAAGGAGCGAGAGCCCGGTAAGGGGGCGCGGGCAAGAACACCCAGGTTCCCAGGGCAGGGTGGTAGCAAGAGGGATGCAGATTACTGACAGTGAAGGAGAGAAAAGACAACACAACACACACACAAAAAAACCAAGTCGGAGGTCGTCAGCGGGCAGGACCTGATCCTGGTGCGGGGTGAACGGAGCCGGGCGATTCCTCACCGCCATTTTCTCCCTCACTCAAATCCTCTTTGCTCCTCCAACATGGCAGCAGCTCCTACTCCCGCCCCAAGCCTGCTCCGCGGCAGGGCATTCCTCCCGCAGAGCACAACGGGCACTCGAAGAAAATGGGAAGCCTCGCCACACAGTTACCCTGCGCGCCTCTCCTGCGCCAGACTAGGAGATGCCGACCTCTCTACAACTGGGGGTGAAGGATAGAGAAAATTACAACAGCCCTAACTAAACACGAGAAAGAACCCAAATGCTCACATCTCACTCCGCACGCGGCTCCCCTCCACCACAAAAGAAACAGAAGTGATGCGTCGCAGAATCCCCGCCCTTGCCCTGCACCACGTGGGAGGGGGCAGGGGGAGGTGTTTAAAGAGGACGCGTACCTTTTTAACTCGTTCCTACTTCCCCCGCTCCGGCTAGGACAGCAGCAAAAAAATGTCTCCCACGGGGCTAGTCACCCACATCTCACCAATCGAGGAAGCCCTGTGGGGCCGACGGCAAGGCCTTGCCTGAAGCCAGGCCCCGTCGGGACTGCGGCCCGCTGAGGAGAAGCCTGCCCTCCACTGAAGGGCTATGAGAGGGGACCGAGAGGAGGGCCTTTAATACCTAAAAGGAACCCTTAAAAATAAATCTGTAAATCGTTGTTTTCTTTTGCACGCTACAGCGGTTCCTCGATCTCGTGTAGAGCCGCCCCGCCAGCAGATGTGCCCGAAGGAAGGAGAGGAAATGCTCTGAAATGGTGTAGCTGCGTTGACTTTGCATACCGAAACCGCAGCACCTCAGGCGCTGTTCAGAAAAGTGCCGGTTCCCCTTTCTGTCACCGTGTGACTTGCGTTTTGCTTTCTTCCTGACGGGCTTTGCATATGGGGAGCGGATGAGCCTTATGGCTACTATCTTGGCAGTCACCTTTGTTATAAGTTAGTATAAGAATTTAGACAACTCAATTCCAATTAAAAATTGATAAATGTATTAAGCAAGCGATAATAAAGGAAACAGCGCTGGGTGGCCTGGGGGGCAAGTGCCCTGCCCGAGACACACACTGAAAATGTAGTAAATGTTCCTCTTTATACATTTCCAAGTTTTGAATGCGGCTGCGTTGAGGCTTGAGTTTGTGGTTCATTGCTAAGTGGTCATCTGGGATTTGTCAAAGATGAAAGCTGCAGTTCTTATCAGCTGTAAATTTTACCAATACTGATACTTGTTTGTTAAGTAAGATGTCTGCAATTATTTTTACTGACACTTGCTAATTAACAGGATGTCCATGAAACTTATCTTGTTGATTTATAACAAAAGTTCCTTATTCCCTCATAAACATAAGATTTTATGAACAAAGTTAACAATCTATTACAATCTTGGGTCAAGGTCATGTCTGAAGTGCTGGGGAAAAAACGTTTAAAAAATATATCTCAGCTTCTGTTCTAAACATTTACTTTTTAAAATCCCTCCAAGTAAAAACCCTTGAAAATATAATCTGACAATCTTGCCTACTTCTGTATCATGTTTAAACCAGAACTCTGCATCATATGTGCCCTGCTGATGCCATTTCCTGTATCGGGATTTGAGGGGTGGTAGGTTTAGTTCATCTAAACAAGTATGCAACAGCTTTTGAGATAAACCAAAATGACATCTGTTTGGAGGGAAGGTGGGGAAAGGGTCCCCTGCCCCCATCTTTGTGAAAGGAGAAGACTTTTAGCAGCCTTTACAAACTGCAGTAGGCCAAGCATGCTGTTGGAACTTGAGTGGTTTCATGTTCTGTCTTCTTGATTCAAAGAAATCCTTAAACGATATGTAAAGCACACTTTTATTATGGCCAGGGAGATGCAGGGGGGTTTACCTCCCCCCCCCCCCCCCCCATGCATTCCACTGAGTACAGAAACAAAACAGCTTTTTATACATTTGAAGTTTCAAAATTATCTATCATATACACTCTTTACGAAGTCTGCCTTATCTAAAAAGACATTTGGTTGCCTAACTCCTATTCTTACTACTATAGAGTATGTAATAAACACTGCTATAATTCCTGTCAGTGAAAGAAACAAATGGACTATTAGAGCCTCATAAAAGAACAAAACAGATTGTCAAACTTAATTGCACCCCCATAAAGAAATAAAGCAGACCATTTGTTAAGGTCATCAGGTCATAAGCCATAAACCATCCCTGTTCTCCTAAAAATGAATTATGGGAGAATTTGGTTGAGGCTATGATCCTTTTAGGCGCCTTGTTGTCCAAGAATGTATGAATTATAGGAAAACTATCACTGTTGTAGAGATAACAACCTAGCTTTAGTTGTGAAAATAAACATATGTTAAATTCCTAACATAGTATTGTGAAATGTATATGTATATGATTTAATGAATATGCATGAGATAGCTAGAATAAATGTTAGACAAATGCCATATCGGAGCGTGGGGATTTTGGAGCAAAGACTTCTTCTGTCGCCCAGCATGCTTCTTGCTTTTTCCATATATTAAACTCTTATTCTAAAACCTATCATAACTTGAGACTTCGTTTCTCACAAGTAGTTACATTAAGTTTTATCATTTCTAACAGCTTAGGTTTCCCCCCACCCCTCTTCTGTCTCCCTTGCGATGCTACATGCTAAAAGTCTTTCCCGCTTTCCCTGACAGTCCTTTTTGTTTATGTAAGCTAGCTTTATCTTAATTGCCTGCAATTTGGGCAGCAACCTTCTTTCAGGCAGTTAGAGTCTTGCAAAGTCACATTTAACATAGCTAAATTTTATTACCATAGCTAAATTTTTATTGTATTTTATCGTCTTTATTTCAATTCCCCCCTTTTCTTTTAACTAATGCAAATTCTTTTGCATCACCCTTTGTTAAAGTCCAGAGCACATGTACTTGTTGCGCTATAGTCTTAATCCTCCACCACATCCAGAGATTGATGATTGTCAGAAGGAAAGCTGCCAGCATCAAGACCAAGACAGGGTGGACCAGGAAGTTAAACAACTGGGCTGCAATGGGTGATTGTATATTGGTTATTCCCAGAAATATGCTCCACCAATGATGTTCTCCAGTCTTTGCTTTTGATTGCTGTGGAGGTCATCAGAAGCACTAGGTATGACCCTTTCCACTTCTCATCTATTTGTTGACCTGAAAAAGTTTTAACATACACCCACTCTCCAGGGGAAATCATAGAATCATAGAATCATAGAATAGATTGGGTTGGAAAAGACCTCCAAGATCATCAAGTCCAACCCCTGATCCAACTCCAACTACTATATCATGGCACTAAGGGCCACATCCAATCTCTGCTTAAAAACCTCCAGGGATGGTGAATCCACCACCTCTCTGGGTAGGCTGTTCCAATGCCTGATTACCCTCTCTGTAAAGAATTTCTTCCTAACATCTAACCTAAACCTCCCCTAGCAGAGCTTGAGCCCATGTCCCCTTGTCCTATTGTTGGTTGCCTGGGAGAAGAGACCAACCCCCACCTGGCTATAACCTCCCTTCAGGTAGTTGAAGAGAGTGATGAGGTCACCTCTAAGCCTTCTCTTCTCCAGACTAAACAACCCCAGCTCTCTCAGCCTCTCCTCATAGGACTTGTGCTCAAGTCCCTTCACCAGCCTCGTTGCT
>NW_020956884.1:237370-239197 GCF_003031625.1 Empidonax traillii
CGGCCCTCCAGCCAGTTCCTGACCCAGCACAGAGTGCCCCTGTCCAAGCCATGGGCTGCCAGCTTTTCCAGGAGTATATTATGGGAGACAGTGTCAAAGGCTTTGCTGAAGTCCAGATAGACACATCCACAGCCTTTCCCTCATCCACCAGGTGGGTCACCTGATCGTAAAAGGAGATCAGGTTGGTCACACAGGATCTGCCCTTCCTAAACCCATGTTGGCTGGGTCTGATCCCTTGTCCATCCTGTAGTTGCTGTGTGATTGCACACAGGATGATCTGCTCTATAACTCTGCCAGGCACCAAGGTCAGGCTGACAGGCCTGTAGTTACTAGGGTCAGCCTTGCATCCTTTTTTATGGATTGGAGTGATATTTGCCAACTTCCAATCATATGGGACCACCCCCGTGAGCCAGGACTGTTGGAAGATGATGGAGAGCGGCTTGGCAAACTCTTCTGCCAGCTCCCTCATGTTATATAAGGGCTGGTCTATTCCTCTTGAGCGAGTACTTATTACTTGTTTGTTAATTTCTGACAACTATTTACTCAATGTGATCAGATATTGCCATATATATCCTTCCCCAACTTGTGTGAGGTCTTCTCCTTGATAATAATTCCCATAGGGTCTCCCATATAACATTTTAAAAGGGCTTAGCCCTTCTTTAGTCTTAGGTACTTCTTTAGTCTTGCATTGTTTAGTGACCTGGATTATTGTAGTGTATAAATTTCGTCCTATAATTTGTTTCCTTAGGTATTTATGCCGCGCATCTGCCTCCCAATGGGTTTTGTCATGTTCTGCCTGTACAACTTTCCATAGTATTCTTTCAGGTATTACTACTTGTCCTGTTTTTAACTGGTACATGTTACCTCTGAGTTAAGCTTGCTGATCTTTTATTAATTTTAAATCTTGTTTTGAATATGATATATTAGGACTTACCTCTATGATTTTGCCATCAGGGACTAGGGAGGCAAGCCCTACCTGGCCATTTTCTGCTGCCTTTTTTGCCTCTCGATCTGCTGATTGATTGCCTTTTTCCTGGTCTGTATCACCTTTTTGATGTCCTCTGCAATGCATAATGGCAAGCTTTCTTGGTAATTGGACAGTTTTGAGTAGCTTTAGGATTTCTTCTGCGTACTTTATCTGTTTTCCTTGTGGTGTGAGCAGCCCTCTTTCTTTCTACACTGCTCCGTGAGCATGAACTGCTCCAAAGGCATACTTTGAGTCTGTCCAAATTTTAATGTCTTTCCTAATTGCAATGCTCTAGTGAGTGCAATTATCTCTGCCTTTTGTGCAGAAGTGCCAGCAGAGAGTGCCTGCGCTTGGATGATGTGATCTGTGGTTGTTATTGCATATCCAGCTTTGGGGATTCTGTTTTTCACATAGCTGCTTCTGTTGGTAAACCAATTTTCTGCCTCAGGCAGTGGTGTGTCAAGTCCGATCAGCTGGAATATATTACTTCAATTGTTTCAATGCAACTATGATGCATTGGTTCCCCCGTAGTTGTTGAACTTGATAGAAATGTTGCTGGGTTGACGATGTTAGTGGTGATGATTTCCACGTCATCTTGTTCTACTAGGATGGCTTGGTATTTGAGAAACCTGGAGGGCAAGAGCCAGTGTGAAGCCAAATTTTTGCCCCCAAAAAAAGCACAAAAGACTGCTTTAGAGATAAAATTTGTTTCTTTAAAGCAGGAGGTATTTTAATGCAACGCGTTGGAGAGTTCCCAGGTCATCCTGGACAAAGAACTCTGTCGTGTACAATTAACATGGCTTTTTATACAGTTCTGGTCATAAAGTTACATCATAAAACATGCATATTCATTAAATTGC
>NW_020956884.1:239911-243497 GCF_003031625.1 Empidonax traillii
AGATTTGCTGATTTTGTTATCTTTTTTTAAATGTTCTATCTTGTCAAAATGTTCTATTCCTCAGTCAATTTATTACTTCTGTGGTTTCCTAATGCTAGGGTTTTGGAACTACTTCCACAATTTTGTGTTTGAGTTAACCTTTTGTTTCTCAAAGACTGCCTCAAAGACTGCCTCAATTGAGTGGCTTCATTTCCCCCCTTTTCTTATAACTTACGAATTCTTCCGTCAAGTTGTAATTCCAGGGGGTGTTGGTATGACTGTACCATTTCCTAAATCATTTGGGTCTTTGTCACTAAGGATTTCAGTTTCCACCATAGGTATATGTTTGTGAGAGTTAGTAAAAGCATAGCTATGGTTATAATTAGTATTGGGTGCACCAGGTAATAGAATACCTGTGTTGCTGTTGGGGAATATCTTGTAAAGATATTCCACCAGTGATGCTAGCGTATTTGTTTTATTTTGGTTGTTTTTGTTTCTTTATTTGTTCTGCAAGGGAATGCTTCAGGCCACCCAGAAAATGTATCAGTAGGTATCGAAACCCCCCCTTTTCTTGGGAGTTCAGAGAAATTAATTTGTCATACTTCACCTGGGAATTTACTTCGATTTATGGCTCTTTGATGTACCTTGGTTTTAGTATTTGGGTTATTCTTCAGGCATCGCTCGCATTGTGATGTAAAGTATTTTACTGTGGTAAAGAGTTTTGATTCTGTTATTCGGGTTTGTAAATATTGATAAAGTGGGTCTAAGCCCTAATGGGCCTTTTTATGTTTTGTCTTAATAAATTGCCACATCAATTTTTCTGGTATTATTAGTTGACTTGTTTCTAATTGGCTCTATCCATTATCTAATAATTTGCCCTTGTTTTTTTTAATCCATTTTTGATCTGATTCTTGATAATTTGGTTGAAAATTTGTATCTAATTCTCCTGATATTAGAGTTGTTATATTTATTTCTTTGGTTCTTGCAGCAGCTAATTTAGCCTCTGCATCTGCTTTTTTATTCCCTACGTCTGGAACTGTGTTGCCTTTCAGGTGTCTCCTACAATGCATTATGGCCACTTGTTTTGGGAGTTGGACCGCTTCTAACAATCTTAGGATTTCTTGTGCATGTTTGACTGTTTTCTTTTGGGCAGTTAATAGTCCCCTTTCTTTCTAGATTGCTCCATGAGCATGTATTACAGAGAAGGCATATTTAGAATCAGTCCAGATGTTAATTCGTATACTTTCTGCTGATTCCAGGGCTCGGGTAAGAGATATTAATTCTGTCTTCTGGGCTGATGGGTAAGGGATTTGCAGGTAAGGGATTTGATTTGATTACCTCCTTCGCTGGGGTTATTGCATAGCCTGTCATTCTTACTCCTTGTTTCACAAAGCTGCTGCCATCTGAGAACCAGTTGTCCGCATCTTCAAATGGCTCCTCCTTGAGATCAGGGTGACTGGAATAAACCGCTTTGATCGTTTCCAGGCAATCGTGTTCGATGGGTTCCGCCGGGATTCTTCCTTCTAGAAATGAGACTGGGTTCACAATATTAGTCACTTAAATGGTTATATCATCTGATTCAGGTAGGATGGCTTGATATTTTAGGAATCTTGAAGGTGATAACCAATGGTTACCCTTTTGTTCCAGCACTGCTGAGACAGTGTGAGACACCAACACAGTCATTTTCTGGCCTAATGTAAGCTTCCTGGCTTCTTCTATGTTTATGATTACTGCGGCTACTGCTTTTAAACAACCAGGCCAGCCTTTGCTCACTTCATCCAACTGTTTGGAGAAATAAGCTACAGCTCTCTTGTGTGGTCCCAACTGCTGTGCCAACACTCCTAGAGCCATCCCTTGCCGTTCGTGAGAGAATAGCCAAAACGGCTTGGTTACATCTGGAAGGCCCAAAGCTGGGGCTCTCATGAGTTCTTGTTTCAGTCTCTTAAAAGCTCCCTCTGCCTCGGGAGTCCAGACTAGGGTACTCGTAGTTTTTTTTCAGTAAATCGTACAGTGGTTTGGCAAGTACCCCGTATTGATAAATCCATAACCGGCACCAACCTGTCATTCCTAGAAAGGCATGTAGATCTCTCACCGTCTCTGGTCTGGGCACTTGGCAGATGGCTTCTTTTCTTGCTGTTCATAGGGATCGTTGTCTTCTGGAGATTTCATATCCCAGGTATATCACTTTTTCCTGTACCAATTGTGCTTTCTGTAGAGAGACTCGATATCCACTTAAACCCAAGAAGTTTAGCAGGGAAATAGTCCATTTAATACACTCTTCTTCCGTCTCAGTTGCTATCAATAAATCATCCACAGATTGTAGAAGGGTACCATTTCCCTGTGGCCTTTCCCATTGTTTTAATTATTTGGCTAATTGGTTTCCAAAAATTGTGGGACTATTTTTGTAATCTTGAGGCAACACAGTTCAAGTTAATTGAGTCTTTTTCCTTGTTTTAGTAGATTTCTATTCAAAAGTAAAAATTTTCTGGCTTGCTAGAGTTAAGGTTAGGCAAAAGAATGCATATTTTAAGTCTAACACTGTGAAGCATTTTAAAGTTTCCTTCAGTTTGGTTAGAAGAGTATATGGATTTGTTACTACTGGATGTAAGGTGTTTGTAATTTCATTTACTGCCCTTAAGTCCTGGACTAATCTCTATGTCCTATTTGGTTTCTTAACAGGTAGGATTGATGTATTGAAATCTGATTCGCACTCTACTAATAGTCCTAGTTCTAAAAATTTTCTATTATTGGTTCAATTCCCTTTCTGTCTTCTAAGCTCAGTGGGTATTGTTTACTACCGGTTTTGTTCCTGGTAGCAATTCAATAGTGATAGGAGCTGCCTGCTTTGACTTCCCAGGTACATCAGTAGCCCATACCAACGGATATACTTCGCTCATGATACGTTCAATGTTATGACTTTCAGGTTTTGCTTTTATGCAGCTGATTGTTAAATTTAAAGCTGCTATTAATTGTTTATCATTTACTTGAAATTCAAGTTTATTCTTATTGAATTTTATTACAGCCCCTAGGTTTTCCAATAAATCTCTACCTAGTAAAGGCTTTGGAGAATTTGGTAGATACAGAAATTGATGGATTCCCATTTGTTTTTCAATTTTATATTTAATGGGTTTTAAGAAGTAGGCTTTTTCTGGTTGACCTGTTGCTCTCACAACCTGTACAAATTCATTACTTCTGGGTACTAGTTCTTGATTTAAAACTGAAAATGTTGCTCCCGTATCAATTAGAAAGTCTAGTTCTTTTTCACTTTCCCCTAGCTCCATTTTAACCAGTGGGTTTGTTAGGGAACGACTCATTGGTCCCCCTCATTCACTGTTCTGATGTGCAATGGTAGTACTTGTAGGTCCTTCCCTTAGCTGAGGACATTCTCGTTTCTAGTGTCTTATCTGCAAGCAATTGGAATATTGATTTGATCCTATCCTGGGTGGATGGGGCTGAAATCCCCCTCTCCCTTTCCTTCTTGCTGGGTAGTCCCTACCTTTGCCTCTGGCATTTGGTTCTGAGAACTTTGCATTCTGGTTTACTACAGTTACTGTTACTACCCGAGCAAGTCTCTTATCTCTCTCTTTTTTTTTTTTTTTCCTTTTTT
>NW_020956884.1:243854-246542 GCF_003031625.1 Empidonax traillii
TGCTGGATGTTCTAGTTTTTGTAGTTTTTTTTCTGATGTCTGAGGTGCATTGTCTCATCATTAGTCCTAATAACTGTTGTTTTCTTTCCTCTGATGCTGGGTTTAGGGGTGTGTACTGTCCCATAGCTGCCCTAAGTCTATCCAAAAATTCTGAAGGGGTTTCATCTTTTCCTTGTCTGACGTCATATAGCATTGCCCAATTGATGGCCTTAGGTATTGCATTTCGCAGACCTATTGCTATTAACTTCCTATATTGCACCAGCCGCCCATATTGAACTGGATTATTCGGATCTCACTCTGGGTTTTCATTGGGAAATATTATATTTACTCTTTCAGGTAATAATGCAGCATGCTCCCTTCCTGTTCTCAATGCGAGTTCTTTCTCTGTTTCTGTTAATTCTGACAACATTACCTCTGTGCTCCCCAATCAATATTTTGGTTCTTTGCTAATAATTCAAATTTCCTAGCTACTCCCTCTGGATTCTTTCTAAAGTTTCTTGCTTCTTTTCTCCAGCTATTTAAATTACTTGTTGTAAATGGTACTTTTATTTGTGCTTGTTCCCCTGCAATAGGCATTATTCTTCTAAGGGGAGCTATCATATAACTCCTTTCGTCCCTCTCTTTTGTTTCTTTCTGTGTTGCAGATCTAGTCTAATATGAATAACTGGTCCCCTCCCCGGGATTTTCTTCCTGGGTTTCGGTATCTGTTCTATCCTTTTTCTTTTCTGTTCTCTTTCCCCGTTTTCGTTCCTCATTCTTACTTTCCAAACCATCTGCCAAGTCATCCTCTATTAACCTCCTGGCGTGGTTTACGCAGTTCAGCCGCCTCTCCTTCTGTATTTGGATGAGACACTGACGGACGCTCAACCTGCTACGAGACACTACTTTCTTCGCCTTTCTTGTCCTCTATCTGAATGACTGTATTTAACTTCTGTGAGTTGTTTGCTTTTTCTCCTGGGTTTACTACATCATTACGTTTTTCACTGTATTTTAACTCGGGGAAACTACTTTCCTTTCTGGTGCTCCCTGATCTTGGCAGGCTACTTTCATTTTCATAATTCCCAGTTTTTGGCGTACTGCTTTCTATTTCGCGGATGCCTGACCGTCGTGAGTTGCTTATACCTTTCGGTGTACTACAATCTCTATTTTGGCTACCTTCTAGTTTGGGCAGGCTTTTCTTTTCCCCACGACCCTCTAGCTCTAGTCATGACGGGCTGCTTTCTTCCCTATCAGTCTATGACCTGAGTGGACTGCTTTCTTCTCTGTAACTTTCTGAGTCTTGTGGACTGCTCAGTCTCTGTGAGTCACTCTTCCTCCTGCAACTTTCTGATTTTGATGGGCCACTTTTCATCCTTATCTAATTTATACAAAGACTACCATTGTGTACAATATTTTAAGAGTGTTTTCTTACTTATGTTTCCCCCTGGAATTCCCCTTAAGTCTTTCCAATGCTTCAGGACACACCCTAAGGGGGTTTTCATGTTCATATCTTTACTTTGTGTTAATATTTCATGCCCACAATTCTCAATCGCTTCGTCCGTCTCTGACCTGACTTCTCGCGAAGGACAGGAACCGCAGATTAGGACTCCCTCTCGCTTCGTAGCAGGGCTACGTCTCAGTCACTCTCAATCACACTTGCATATCTCAGATAAGACGTTACAAAATTTTGTGCATTATCATTCCCCATATAAAATTGTAAAACATATTATGAGGTGCACCTTTATAAAACCTTTTACAAGCAATAAACAGAACTTTTTCTTTATACCTTTAAATTTCAAACAACATATTAGCAAGAAATTCCTCACATTCCAAAACCCCTTTCTTAAGAGTAATTGTTGGAAATGTTCCCGGACTTTGGTTGGAAAAGTTCCCGAAACTTGGAAACAATCCTAGATTAGTTAGAAAACATCTTTAGCCAGAAAACTTTCCTCTTTAACTCTTAAAGCACGACTTTAAACATGTTATGAACACACAAAACAAAACCAGTCACATAGGATGCAGTTTCAGTAGAATTTTGACCAGCCTGGGCCTCTAACCCAGCTTTGGCGGGACTCTAACCCGCTCTCCTCTATACCTGGGCCTCTAACCCAGTTTTGGCGGGACTCTAACCCTGTAGGGATTAATGCCAGGGCGTCCCCTTGGCTTTCCCTGGGCGGTGACGTCTCACCCCCGTTTCTCAATAGAGCGCTCTTAATTTAAAAACATATTAAATAAAATACCTCTTAATTTGAAGCAGGAGATCTTGTCCACCGTTGCGTGTAGGTCCGAGGGGTCTGGGAGTCTCTTTACCAACAAAAGATCCGTCGGGAGGGCACAGAGAGTCCAGCACCAGGAGACAGAGAGGAAGTCCTGCCACAGGTCGCCAATTGAAGCCAAATTTTTGCCCCCAAAAAAAGCACAAAAGACAACTTTAGAGATAAAATTTGTTTCTTTAAAGCAGGAGGTATTTTAATGCAATGCATTGGAGAGTTCCCAGGTCATCCTGGACAAAGAACTCTGTCGTGTACAATTAACATGGCTTTTTATACAGTTCTGGTCATAAAGTTACATCATAAAACATGCATATTCATTAAATTGCAACATCTACTTGTAATATTCATATATAGGCGGAGTCTTCAATTTGGGGAGGTTTAGAGGTGGGAGTTCCTGTAGCCTTCATCGTGGGCAGTGGTCGTTTGCTCTTCTTCA
>NW_020956884.1:246881-254313 GCF_003031625.1 Empidonax traillii
AGATTTGCTGATTTTGTTATCTTTTTTTAAATGTTCTATCTTGTCAAAATGTTCTATTCCTCAGTCAATTTATTACTTCTGTGGTTTCCTAATGCTAGGGTTTTGGAACTACTTCCACAATTTTGTGTTTGAGTTAACCTTTTGTTTCTCAAAGACTGCCTCAAAGACTGCCTCAATTGAGTGGCTTCAAGTGACTTCCTTTCTGTTCTAGCACTGCTGAAACCACATGTGACACGAGAACAGTCATTTTCTGTCCCATTGTGAACTTTCATGCTTCTTGTATGTTCAGCACCACTGCTGCTACTACCCTCAAGCATCCTGACCATCCTTTGTTTACTTCATCTAATTGCTTAGAGAAGTATGCCACTGCTTGTCGATATGGTCCAACTTGGTGAGCCAAAACTCCCAATATAATCCCTTGCCTTTTGTGTGAAAAAAGCAAAAAAGGTTTAGTCACATCTGGAAGACCTATTGAAGGTGCTTGCATCAGTTCCTTCTTAAGTTGATGGAAAGCTTGCCTAGCTTCCCCAGTCCACACTAATTGTTTAATCCCATCTTGTAGAATCTGGTATAGGGGTTTGACTATCAGTCCATATTTGTAGATCCAAAGCCTACACCAACCAGTCATTCCCAAAAATGTGTGAAGATCCTTCAGAGTCTGAGGCAAAGGTATTTTACAGATGGCTTCTTTCCTCTCTGATCCTAGTTGATGTTGTCCTCCTGAGATTTCATATCCTAAATAGGTGACTTCCTTCTTGACAATCTGGGTTTACTTTTGGATACCTTGTACCCTTTCAGTCCTTTCTTTGACTTGCATATCCCCATTTTTAAATTTAATCTCTGCATTCAATTTTTCTAGTAAATCCCATCCCAAAAGTGATTTAGGTGCATGAGGCATATAAAGGAACTTTTGTATACCTAAAGCCTTACCTAATTTAAAACTTAAAAGTTTCATAAATGATACATTCTTAATTTGACCAGTGACCCCAACAACATTCAAAGATACATTATCTATAACATTTAAGTCTTGATTTAACACAGAAAATTTTGCTCTAGTATCTACCAAAAACTCTGTTTTATGTTTATCTTTCCCCAGTTCTATTATAACCAGGGAGTCTCTGGAGTGCAAACCCCCCGCTCCCCCTTAGTCCTGGTCTAATTCTGCCACCAAAGTAGGTTTTCATCTATTTTGGGGGCATTCTCTTTTCCACTGTCCACTTTGTTTACAGATTGCACATTGGTTTGGTCTCAATTTCCGATAATCACTGTTTCCGGGATGTCATCCAGGTCTTCCAGAGCGAGGATCTTTCCTATCCAGGGCAGCGATAGTTGCCTTTGTGATAGTTTTACCTAATTTCTGTCTTTCTACTCCTTCCCTGTTCCTGTATACCCGCCACGCCTCCTCAATTAATTTTTCAATATTCCTCTGATCTTCAGCCTTTAACTTCTGTAGTTTGCGTCGGATGTCATCTGAGGACTGACCCAGAAACAGTGAGATTAGCTGCTGTTTGCCCTGATCCCCTAACGGGCCCAAGGTGGTGTAAGTTCGCATTGCTTCCCTTAATCAATCTAGAAATTCAGTAGGGGTTTCTCTGCTGTTTTGTTTTACTGCATAAAGAGAACCCCAATTCACAGCTTTGGGAACTGCATTTTCCATTCCATAAGCCACTCAACCCCGGTAATTATGGAGAAGTTGATAATGGTCGGGATTATTATAGTCCCAACGTGGTTTGTCTCATGGAAAGAAAATATTTAAATGATCATCAGCCCTTAACACAGTTTGTGCATATGCCCTTGCTGCTTTTAAGATTAACTCCTTTTCAGTTTCTGTCAAGGCATCTAGCATCAAGTCAATATCATCCCATTCTGGATCCAAAACCTTAATATATGCTTTAAACTTCTTTGCTACCCCAAGTTAGTCATCTCTATATTTACGAGCAATATTCTTCCAGTTTTCTAGATCTCCCATAGAGAAATTAACTTTAAACCTTATAGGCCCTTGTGGTCCTGCAGCTTCTCTTAAAGGGGCTTGTATGATTTGTCTGGCCCCTGCATGTGGTGAAACCCTCGTCTTGCTGTGTGTTCGTCTGCTCAGAGGAGATAAGGATGGGGAAAGAGAAGTTTTTCTTCTTCCTCTTTCTCCATCCCTCTCTTGCTGTCCTGAGGATGAATACAATTTATTGTCCTCATCTTTTACCAGCCCTGAGGGGGGGACAGAAGCCCCCTCTTCTGCTATTTCATTTGCCCTTTCTCCAAAGGGACTTACATAATCATCAATTCCACTTTCTAGTTCACTGTTCTTATATTTCAAACACCTCTGTCCTATAGAACATGCTGAACAACATCGTTTAAGCTTTCCTATTCCTTCTTTTAGATTCTCTTGTTCTAAAGTTAGAACAAATAGATCTTGTGGTACCAAATTAATGCCACACTCTCTCTGCCATTCCGGGTGTTCTCTCAAAGCATTACTTCATCCCATTTTCCTTCCCTCCGCAAAAATAACATTAACTGTAGTAAGATATTATAGTCTAATGATCCATGCTTTGGCAACTTTTCTCCTTCCCCTAGTTTATAGAGGGGCCACTATTCAGAACAGTATTTGGTTAGAGTTTTCTTATTAGTATTCCCTCCCTGGGGTTTGCCTATTTCTTTCCAGTGTGTTAAAATACACCCTAAAGGACTTTTGTCAACCTCTTGTTTTCCCTGCTGGTTTCTCATTTCTAGCTTTCGCTTTGCCTGCATCTGGTCGTGTCTTTTGCAAGATAACAGCGACGCAAATTCAAGCTCCCACTCACTCTGTGGTTGCTTGCACGTTTCAGTCACACACCACACAACACCAGTTTCAATTGTCTACAGGCTCAATTAGTCCTTAAAGCAGGGAGGCTTTGAACCAGTTCTGTCAGCTGTTTAAGTACTGCCTGTTCTTATCTTGCAGGAATTTTCAGCCTGACATTGGGAACAAAATAAAAGTTCCTTTCTAGGGTGTTCTTACTGCCCGAAAATATCCACACTCCCTACAAACTATATCCACTAACACAGGGTAGAAATCCCCACAATCTGGATACTAACAAAAGGAGAATCACCTCTATTCCTTTTGTCTTGTTTCACATACAGATCTCATCATTCCCTCTGGCACTGTATAAGAACAGTATCTAAATTCAACCACTCTAATGCCAAAGTTCCATCTGTACAATTTATAACTTTTTACCACCGTGATCTCCAACCTTGTAAAACCGTTCCCCAACTACACATGCTTTCGTCTTCTAAGTCCCCCAGTGCCAATCCCGTCCCTATTTTCAGGTTAACATGCCAAAATTGCCAACATTTAATGCAGATTACAAATATACAAGATAAACAATTATTACAAGTTGAGCACAGATAAGGGTTTGCACTTTTGTTTGCTGTTAGCAGAGAGGCTGATAAACCTGGAGTTTGTGGCATCTGCAAGCGGTCAGCAAATTTCCAGACCTAATTCCTGCAAACAATAAGTGTTAGAGTCAGTTTCCTGCCCAATTAGTTTTGTAAACCATGAAACCACTATCTCCCATAAACACACGAAGGTAGTCATTTTGCCGTGGTTGGAAGTAACAAAATATGCACAAATATAATTCCCAATATTTGCTTACTTAACATACAACAGTATTTTTATAACATAAAAGACAATATTCACAAACAAAAGCAAAAAATATAATTAGCACACACAAGGGATCCCCACAGATGGTTTAAAACAAACCCAAAGATAATAAATTACCAGGCTTATAATGATGGCAATTCTGAGTCCAAGTCCAAAATCCAACCACAGTGGTAAACTCAAAAACATCTGTCCCTTTCTTACAAATCCTCTTAGCCTGAGGAATTTGGTGTAGCTTTGGTGAGACTCTAACTCACAATCAAAGACTATGCAACTTTCTGGTGGGACTCGTACCCGCAATTAGATACAGCTCTTGTTAGCTGCTAGCAAGCCAGAGCCCTAGAAAACCAGCATAAGACATGGTTTCCTTCCCCAAAACCCTAGGGAGAAATAAAAGAGTACTTTAGAATTTGTATACCTTTGCACAGGATCTTCGTCCACTCCCATGATGATCCAGCGGAGCCCAGGGAGCCTCACTGGAGTACCGTCCCGGGGCACACAAAGGGTCCCCGGTTCCAGAGGGTCTTCACAGACTAGCAGTCTAGTCCCATCTGGGGTGCCAAATTGATTTAAATAAATCCTTAAATGATATGTAAAGCACACTTTTATTATGGCCAGGGAGATGCAGGGGGTTTTGCGCCCCGCTCCATGCATTCCACTGAGTACAGAAACACAACAGCTTTTTATACATTTGAAGGAGTGAGTTTCAAAATTATCTATCATATACACTCTTTACGAAGTCTGCCTTATCTAAATAGACATTTGGTTGCCTAACTCCTATTCTTATTACTATAGAGTAGTTACATAAAGTTTTATTATTTCAAACAGCTTAGGTTTCCCCCCACCCCTCTTCTGTCTCCCTTGCAATGCTACATGCTAGAAGTCTTTCCAGCTTTCCCTGACAGTCCTTTTTGTTTACGTAAGCTAGCTTTATCTTAATTACCCACAATTTGGGCAGCAACCTTCTTTCAGGCAGTTAGAGTCTTGCAACATAGCTAAATTTTACTACCATAGCTAAATTTTTATTGTATTTTATCTTGTCTTTATGCCATTCTCATGTTACATATTTGAGTCTGTACTTTCTTTTGATTTGTGATATTTAGTAATATTAAAATATTATCATAGTCAATACAACTTCACACAAAATGAACGCAACCAGTCATTTTTTTGCTTATCGCTGTGCCAATAGGTCGTGTGGTTGTGCTGTAAGTGTGGCAGGATGAATGCAAGTGCTTCAGATATCCATTATCAGTTTAGTTTAGTCCTTTTCTCATTGTTATTACCTCTAGACCTGTGCTTTTGCTACCATGACAATGCAAGCTTTTTGTAAAAACTGAAAACATACTATCAGAACTAGGAAGTGGACTCTAGTCCCAATCATAGCTTCCAGATAAAGATATTGTTGGTACAGATGGTAGTGGCGTGTTGGGTGATCAGTCTCTGCAGTTCCAAGAACAAACACTTCTGAATGAAGTGTTTAAAGTCAAACTCTTTGACTTTCTAAATTCCAAAGATCCCAGATCATTAACATGAGCCAGGAAGATAAACATCATGTTTGAAGTTGGAATAATCCCCAAAAGTCATTATGAGCAGCTACAAGTCTTTCCTGGTTCTGGTCCTGGTTTGGGTTGACCTGGCTTGGTAGCTTGGACCCTTATTCTGTATATAAATGGACTAATAAAGTTGCAAGAGAGTTCTGCCTGGACAAAGTCTGTCTCCCGGGAATTCATTCACTGAAAAGGGTGCTGAATGAGGGACCTTTGCCGCAGGTAAGGGAGTGTCTTACAAGGAGAAGGGGTTCCTTCTGGTCAGTAAGAGCGACATAGGGAGCAGTTGGGGTTGGGGTAACTCTGATTCAGAGCAATCACATGTGAATCATTTTGCATATCTTGTACATTTTGTTATTGATATTGTAGCTCTTACTGTTAATTTTCTAATCTCATTGCTGTTTCCAGTTGTAGTGGGTTGACCTTGGCTGGACACCAAGTGCCCACCCAGCTGCTCTATCAGTCCCCTTCACAACCAGACAGGGGAGATGAAAAATGACTTGTGAGTTTGGATAAAGCAGTTTACTAAAGCAAAACCAAAACCTTGGGTGTGCAAAATCAAAGTGGAAAATAAGGTTTATTATTTACTTCCCATCAGCAGCAATGTCCAACCACTTCCCGGGAAGCAGGGTTTCAACAATGCGTAATGATTTCTTAGCAGGCAGCCATTGGAAACAATTAATGCCCCCCTTCATACTCCTTTCCTTAGCTTTTATATTTGAGGGACATCATATGGCCTTTTGGTTAGTTTTGGTCAACTGACCTACTTGGGTCCCCTCTCAGAATCTTGCCCTCAATTGGGGAAGGAATGTTACAGTGCTGATGTTGTGCTCAGCAGTAGCCAAAACACTTGTGCTATCAACACCCTTCTAGCTACCAATGCTCCTCTCTGGGAAACATCAGTGAGTTCATTGCTGCCTGAGCTGGGACAAAGTTTGGGTGGCAGGAGCTCCAAGGTGGTTTTGTTCTCAGCTTGGCTGCCTGGTCAACTCAGTCCTACCCAGCCTGGGAACCTGTGTGGATTTTTCATTGGAGAAGAACCATTTGGGAAAGAAGTCACCTTCTTTCCCCTCCTCTGTTCTGTGGTTTTTTTTGGCAGCCGTTCTTGTGCACATCAAAGGAGAGGGGAAACCACACCACATGACTCAGCCAGCGGGACAGCGTGAGTTCCAGTTGGGAAGGAACTTTTTTTTCTTTCCCTCCTTTCTCTCCTTTCCCAGTGAGGGGGAGGGAAGACCTCCATTTTCGGCTTCTCCAGCACACCCGGGGGGGGCCTCCAGTGATCCAACAGCACCCCCTGCTGGCTGGTACAGAGCATTGCAGGCTCTGCATCTCCAGTGCTCCAACAGCTCCCCCTGTGGTTAGAATTGCACCAACAGGCGCCAAGTGAGCTTTGTTTTGAAGAGGATTATTTTCGGGTATAGAATTATTGTCTGATTGTTTTATTTGTGTCCTTTTGTTGTTCTACCAATACACATATATCTTTTAATAAAGGGTTGTTAATTTTTTTTCCTTTTTTTCACACTTTCTCAATTGGAGCCTCTTAATTTTGGATTTACAATTCCTTAGAGGGAGGAGTTTGGGTCTTCCTCATAACTCATCCTCAGCAAAACACTTGTGTCTCATTAAACTGAGACATCAGTTAGGTACTTAAAACCTACTTTGCATCAGTATTCACCAGTAAGACAGGGGGCCTCAAGGCAACTGGTCTCTGGAGCTGGTAGACAGAGATAGGAAACCAAATAGCCCCCTTGTATTCCGGGAGGAAATAGTTGGTGACTTACTGAGTCATCTGGATCCTCACAAGTCTATGGGACCAGACGGGATCCATCCTAGGGTAATGAGGAAGCTGGCAGAAGAGCTTGCCAAGCCGCTCTCCATCATCTTCCAACAGTCCTGGCTCACTGGGGAGGTCCCATATGATTGGAAGTTGGCAAATATCACCCCAATCCATAAAAAAGGATGCAAGGCTGACCCTAGCAACTACAGACCTGTCAGCCTGACCTCGGTGCCTGGCAGAGTTATGGAGCAGATCATCCTGTGTGCAATCACACAGCAGCTACAGGATGGACAAGGGATCAGACCCAGCCAACATGGGTTTAGGAGGGGCAGATCCTGTTTGACCAACCTGATCTCCTTTTATGATCAGGTGACCCACCTGGTGGATGAGGGAAAGGCTGTGGATGTGGTCTATCTGGACTTCAGCAAAGCCTTTGACACTGTCTCCCATAATATACTCCTGGAAAAGCTGGCA
>NW_020956884.1:254653-257741 GCF_003031625.1 Empidonax traillii
AGACCCAGCCAACATGGGTTTAGGAGGGGCAGATCCTGTTTGACCAACCTGATCTCCTTTTATGATCAGGTGACCCACCTGGTGGATGAGGGAAAGGCTGTGGATGTGGTCTATCTGGACTTCAGCAAAGCCTTTGACACTGTCTCCCATAATATACTCCTGGAAAAGCTGGCAGCCCATGGCTTGGACAGGGGCACTCTGTGCTGGGTCAGGAACTGGCTGGAGGGCCGGGCCCAGAGAGTGCTGGTGAATGGGGCTGCATCCAGCTGGCGGCCAGTCACCAGTGGTGTTCCCCAGGGGTCAGTGCTGGGTCCAGTCCTGTTTAACATCTTTATCAATGATTTAGATAAAGGGATTGAGTCCATCATCAGCAAATTTGCAGATGACACCAAGTTGGGAGAGAGTGTCGACCTGCCGGAAGGCAGGAGGGCTCTACAGAGGGACCTGGATAGACTGGAGATATGGGCTGACTCTAGTGGGATGAAGTTCAACAAGACCAAGTGCCGGGTCCTGCACTTTGGCCACAACAACCCCCTGCAGCGCTACAGGCTGGGCACAGAGTGGCTGGAGAGCAGCCAGGCAGAAAGGGACCTTGGGGTGCTGATCGACAGGAGGCTGAACATGAACCAGCAGTGTGCCCAGGTGGCCAAGAAGGCCAATGGCATCCTGGCCTGCATCAAGAACAGTGTGGCCAGCAGGAGCAGGGAAGTGATCCTTCCCCTGTACTCAGTGCTGGTGAGGCCACACCTTGAGTATTGTGTTCAGCTCTGGGCCCCTCAGTTCAGGAAGGATAGTGAAGTGCTGGAGCGAGTCCAGAGAAGAGCAACGAGGCTGGTGAAGGGACTTGAGCCCAAGTCCTATGAGGAGAGGCTGAGAGAGCTGGGGTTGTTTAGTCTGGAGAAGAGAAGGCTTAGAGGTGACCTCATCACTCTCTTCAACTACCTGAAGGGAGATTATAGCCAGGTGGGGGGTGGTCTCTTCTCCCAGGCAACCAACAATAGGACAAGAGGACATGGGCTCAAGCTCTGCCAGGGGAGGTTTAGGTTAGATATTAGGAAGAAATTCTTTACAGAGAGGGTAATCAGGCATTGGAACAGCCTACCCAGAGAGGTGGTGGACTCACCATCCCTGGAAGTTTTTAAAAAGAGATTGGATGTGGCCCTTAGTGCCATGATATAGTAGTTGGAGTTGGATCAGGGGTTGGACTTGATGATCTTGGAGGTCTTTTCCAACCCAATCTATTCTATGATTCTATGATTCTATCATGACACTGATATTACGTGGAGTAAGTGCATTGTGCTGATCACACAGCAAACTCGAATAGGAAACCACAATTGCCCAGGGATCCTGGAAGTCATCAGAAACTGGTCCAAAGGCAAAAATGTCAGACTGTCATCGGAAGAGGAGGAGGAGAAGGTGACAAGTGCTGAGGAGGCCACACCATATAATCAGTTGCCAGAAAATCAAAAGTGTTATGCTCTCTTTACTGATGGTTCCTGCTGTATTTTAGGGACTCACTGAAAATGGAAAACTGTCATATAGAGTCCTATACAGTGAGTCGCAGAAGCTATTGAAGGACAAGATGGATCAAGTTGCAGAGCTGAAAGCCATCCAGCTGTCTTTAGACATTACTGAATGAGAGAAATGGCCAGTTTTCTCCCTCTACACTGACCCATGGATGGTAGCAAATGCTCTGTGGGGGTGACTTGAACAATGGTAAAAACCAATTAGCAGCACAGAGGTAAACACATCTGGGTTGCTGAACTGTGGCAAGACATTGCTGCCAGGGTAGAGAAGTTGACTGTAAAAGTATGTCATGTGGATGCACTTGTACCTTAAAGTTGGGCTACTGAAGAACATCGCAACAGCAGACAGGTGGATCAGGTTGCCAAGATTAAAGTGTCTTAGGTGGATCTGGACTGGCAACATAAGGGTGAATTATTTCTGTCTCAGTGGGGCTTCATGTCATCAGGGAAGAGATTCAACACTTGACTTGTGGTCAAGGGGTGAATTTAACCATGGACACTATCTCGAAGGTGTCCCAGTTTAAATGAGACACAGGTCTTTAGCTGAGGATGAGTTATGAGAAAATACCCAAACTCCTCCCTCTCAGCAATTATAAATCTGAAACTAAGAGGCTCCTATTGAGGGAAAACAAATTATGGAAAAGGAAAAAATAACAGCCCTTTATTAATAGGTATGTGTGTATTAGCAGAAACAATGAAAAGAAACAAGTAAAATAACCAAACAATACTCCTATACCCACAAATAATCCCCTTCAAAAACAAACTGATAAACAGGCAAAGGGAAAAAAGTAAACAGTTCAATTCTTGCACCCTTTGGTGCAATTCCAACCACAGTCAACAGAGGGAGCCATTGGGTAACTGGAGATGCAGAGCTTGTAATGTCCTGTGCCAGTCACCAGGTGGCGCTGTTGGATCACTGCAGATGCAAAAACTGTAATGTCCTGTGCTAGTCACCAGGTGGCACTGTGGAATCCCTGGTCACCGCCACGTGGGGGGGTGGGGAACAAGAACACCATCTGGGGTGTATCAGAGAAAACAAAAAAACTGGGCCCCCCTTCCCTTACCACACACCAGGAAAGGGGAGAGGGAGAGGGGGAAAGGGAAACAACAACAAAAAAAAGAAAATCCTCCCAATACAAAAAAACCCCAAACAACTCTCACTTACTCCGACTGGTCAATCTGCTCTGCACAGTCCTCTCTCTCCCCCTTGTGATAAGTAAAGGCACCGGTTTTTTTATTCCAAGCAAATTAAAATAAAAAAGGGGGTACTAACAAAAAAAAACTATTTCTGTATATTTACTAACTTCTAGGCGTACCGTGGAGTCTGTAAGGTGAAGGGTCCTGTCTGGACCTAACACCAGGGAATCTTTTGCGGCCGGGAACAGGGAACAAATAATAAATAAAAATACATTTCTCTGTGCCATGTGGATACAGAGAAAGGCCCTCAGCGTGAGGATGATGCAAGACCCCCCCTGTACAAGCCCAGGGGAGATAACATCCACCCAACCAGGGGGTAACATCCACCTCCAAAGCAGGGGAATTACCTTTTAAGGCAACAAACG